>NC_091170.1:4577223-4601650 GCF_040958095.1 Procambarus clarkii | reverse complement strand
TAGCCAGCACAGAAGCCTTCCAGCAACTTGGCATAACAGGTACGCCTTAACCCGCTCCACCACCCGCTCAGACCCTTAAAAGAGATGGTAATTTCGGAGTATTTAAATACCCCAAAGATCAACACCTCCCAAGAGCACCAGCAGCAAGTGAGGGGTCATTTATACAGTAATTTCATCAAGTCCCTGTTAGTATGGGAAGACACAGTGTCTCTGCTTAAGGCACAACTCTCCTAAACACGAGAGTTAAGTATACAACTTTAGAACACTTTCCCACCAGGAGACTCGAACCCTAGCCAGCACAGAAGCCTTCCAGCAACTTGGCATAACAGGTACGCCTTAACCCGCTCCACCACCCGCTCAGACCCTTAAAAGAGATGATAATTTCGGAGTATTTAAATACCCCAAAGATCAACACCTCCCAAGAGCACCAGAGCAAGTGAGGGGTCATTTATACGTTAATTTCATCAAGTCCCTGTTAGTATGGGAAGACACAGTGTCTCTGCTTAAGGCACAACTCTTCCTAAACACGAGAGTTAAGTATACAACTTTAGAACACTTTCCCACCAGGAGACTCGAACCCTAGCCAGCACAGAAGCCTTCCAGCAACTGGCATAACAGGTACGCCTTAACCCGCTCCACCACCCGCTCAGACCCTTAAAAGAGATGGTAATTTCGGAGTATTTAAATACCCCAAAGATCAACACCTCCCAAGAGCACCAGAGCAAGTGAGGGGTCATTTATACGTTAATTTCATCAAGTCCCTGTTAATATGGGAAGACACAGTGTCTCTGCTTAAGGCACAACTCTCCTAAACACGAGAGTTAAGTATACAACTTTAGAACACTTTCCCACCAGGAGACTCGAACCCTAGCCAGCACAGAAGCCTTCCAGCAACTTGGCATAACAGGTACGCCTTAACCCGCTCCACCACCCGCTCAGACTCTTAAAAGAGATGGTAATTTCGGAGTATTTAAATACCCCAAAGATCAACACCTCCCAAGAGCACCAGAGCAAGTGAGGGGTCATTTATACGTTAATTTCATCAAGTCCCTGTTAATATGGGAAGACACAGTGTCTCTGCTTAAGGCACAACTCTCCTAAACACGAGAGTTAAGTATACAACTTTAGAACACTTTCCCACCAGGAGACTCGAACCCTAGCCAGCACAGAAGCCTTCCAGCAACTGGCATAACAGGTACGCCTTAACCCGCTCCACCACCCGCTCAGACCCTTAAAAGAGATGGTAATTTCGGAGTATTTAAATACCCCAAAGATCAACACCTCCCAAGAGCACCAGAGCAAGTGAGGGGTCATTCATACGTTAATTTCATCAAGTCCCTGTTAATTTGGGAAGACACAGTGTCTCTGCTTAAGGCACAACTCTCCTAAACACCAGAGTTAAGTATACAACTTTAGAACACTTTCCCACCAGGAGACTCGAACCCTAGCCAGCACAGAAGCCTTCCAGCAACTGGCATAACAGGTACGCCTTAACCCGCTCCACCACCCGCTCAGACCTTTAAAAGAGATGGTAATTTCGGAGTATTTAAATACCCCAAAGATCAACACCTCCCAAGAGCACCAGAGCAAGTGAGGGGTCATTTATACGTTAATTTCATCAAGTCCCTGTTAATATGGGAAGACACAGTGTCTCTGCTTAAGGCACAACTCTCCTAAACACGAGAGTTAAGTATACAACTTTAGAACACTTTCCCACCAGGAGACTCGAACCCTAGCCAGCACAGAAGCCTTCCAGCAACTTGGCATAACAGGTACGCCTTAACCCGCTCCACCACCCGCTCAGACCCTTAAAAGAGATGGTAATTTCGGAGTATTTAAATACCCCAAAGATCAACACCTCCCAAGAGCACCACAGCAAGTGAGGGGTCATTTATACAGTAATTTCATCAAGTCCCTGTTAGTATGGGAAGACACAGTGTCTCTGCTTAAGGCACAACTCTCCTAAACACGAGAGTTAAGTATACAACTTTAGAACACTTTCCCACCAGGAGACTCGAACCCTAGCCAGCACAGAAGCCTTCCAGCAACTGGCATAACAGGTACGCCTTAACCCGCTCCACCACCCGCTCAGACCCTTAAAAGAGATGGTAATTTCGGAGTATTTAAATACCCCAAAGATCAACACCTCCCAAGAGCACCAGAGCAAGTGAGGGGTCATTTATACGTTAATTTCATCAAGTCCCTGTTAATATGGGAAGACACAGTGTCTCTGCTTAAGGCACAACTCTTCTAAACACGAGAGTTAAGTATACAACTTTAGAACACTTTCCCACCAGGAGACTCGAACCCTAGCCAGCACAGAAGCCTTCCAGCAACTGGCATAACAGGTACGCCTTAACCCGCTCCACCACCCGCTCAGACCCTTAAAAGAGATGGTAATTTCGGAGTATTTAAATACCCCAAAGATCAACACCTCCCAAGAGCACCAGAGGAAGTGAGGGGTCATTTATATGTTAATTTCATCAAGTCCCTGTTAATATGGGAAGACACAGTGTCTCTGCTTAAGGCACAACTCTCCTAAACACGAGAGTTAAGTATACAACTTTAGAACACTTTCCCACCAGGAGACTCGAACCCTAGCCAGCACAGAAGCCTTCCAGCAACTGGCATAACAGGTACGCCTTAACCCGCTCCACCACCCGCTCAGACTCTTAAAAGAGATGGTAATTTCGGAGTATTTAAATACCCCAAAGATCAACACCTCCCAAGAGCACCAGAGCAAGTGAGGGGTCATTTATACGTTAATTTCATCAAGTCCCTGTTAATATGGGAAGACACAGTGTCTCTGCTTAAGGCACAACTCTCCTAAACACGAGAGTTAAGTATACAACTTTAGAACACTTTCCCACCAGGAGACTCGAACCCTAGCCAGCACAGAAGCCTTCCAGCAACTTGGCATAAAAGGTACGCCTTAACCCGCTCCACCACCCGCTCAGACCCTTAAAAGAGATCGTAATTTCGGAGTATTTAAATACCCCAAAGATCAACACCTCCCAAGAGCACCAGAGCAAGTGAGGGGTCATTTATACGTTAATTTCATCAAGTCCCTGTTAATATGGGAAGACACAGTGTCTCTGCTTAAGGCACAACTCTCCTAAACACGAGAGTTAAGTATACAACTTTAGAACACTTTCCCACCAGGAGACTCGAACCCTAGCCAGCACAGAAGCCTTCCAGCAACTGGCATAACAGGTACGCCTTAACCCGCTCCACCACCCGCTCAGACCCTTAAAAGAGATGGTAATTTCGGAGTATTTAAATACCCCAAAGATCAACACCTCCCAAGAGCACCAGAGCAAGTGAGGGGTCATTCATACGTTAATTTCATCAAGTCCCTGTTAATTTGGGAAGACACAGTGTCTCTGCTTAAGGCACAACTCTCCTAAACACCAGAGTTAAGTATACAACTTTAGAACACTTTCCCACCAGGAGACTCGAACCCTAGCCAGCACAGAAGCCTTCCAGCAACTGGCATAACAGGTACGCCTTAACCCGCTCCACCACCCGCTCAGACCTTTAAAAGAGATGGTAATTTCGGAGTATTTAAATACCCCAAAGATCAACACCTCCCAAGAGCACCAGAGCAAGTGAGGGGTCATTTATACGTTAATTTCATCAAGTCCCTGTTAATATGGGAAGACACAGTGTCTCTGCTTAAGGCACAACTCTCCTAAACACGAGAGTTAAGTATACAACTTTAGAACACTTTCCCACCAGGAGACTCGAACCCTAGCCAGCACAGAAGCCTTCCAGCAACTGGCATAACAGGTACGCCTTAACCCGCTCCACCACCCGCTCAGACCCTTAAAAGAGATGGTAATTTCGGAGTATTATATACCCCAAAGATCAACACCTCCCAAGAGCACCAGAGGAAGTGAGGGGTCATTTATATGTTAATTTCATCAAGTCCCTGTTAATATGGGAAGACACAGTGTCTCTGCTTAAGGCACAACTCTCCTAAACACGAGAGTTAAGTATACAACTTTAGAACACTTTCCCACCAGGAGACTCGAACCCTAGCCAGCACAGAAGCCTTCCAGCAACTGGCATAACAGGTACGCCTTAACCCGCTCCACCACCCGCTCAGACTCTTAAAAGAGATGGTAATTTCGGAGTATTTAAATACCCCAAAGATCAACACCTCCCAAGAGCACCAGAGCAAGTGAGGGGTCATTTATACGTTAATTTCATCAAGTCCCTGTTAATATGGGAAGACACAGTGTCTCTGCTTAAGGCAGAACTCTCCTAAACACGAGAGTTAAGTATACAACTTTAGAACACTTTCCCACCAGGAGACTCGAACCCTAGCCAACACAGAAGCCTTCCAGCAACTGGCATAACAGGTACGCCTTAACCCGCTCCACCACCCGCTCAGACCCTTAAAAGAGATGGTAATTTCGGAGTATTTAAATACCCCAAAGATCAACACCTCCCAAGAGCACCAGAGCAAGTGAGGGGTCATTCATACGTTAATTTCATCAAGTCCCTGTTAATTTGGGAAGACACAGTGTCTCTGCTTAAGGCACAACTCTCCTAAACACGAGAGTTAAGTATACAACTTTAGAACACTTTCCCACCAGGAGACTCGAACCCTAGCCAGCACAGAAGCCTTCCAGCAACTGGCATAACAGGTACGCCTTAACCCGCTCCACCACCCGCTCAGACCCTTAAAAGAGATGGTAATTTCGGGGTATTTAAATACCCCAAAGATCAACACCTCCCAAGAGCACCAGAGCAAGTGAGGGGTCATTTATACGTTAATTTCATCAAGTCCCTGTTAATATGGGAAGACACAGTGTCTCTGCTTAAGGCACAACTCTCCTAAACACGAGAGTTAAGTATACAACTTTAGAACACTTTCCCACCAGGAGACTCGAACCCTAGCCAGCACAGAAGCCTTCCAGCAACTGGCATAACAGGTACGCCTTAACCCGCTCCACCACCCGCTCAGACCCTTAAAAGAGATGGTAATTTCGGAGTATTTAAATACCCCAAAGATCAACACCTCCCAAGAGCACCAGAGCAAGTGAGGGGTCATTTATACGTTAATTTCATCAAGTCCCTGTTAATATGGGAAGACAAAGTGTCTCTGCTTAAGGCACAACTCTCCTAAACACGAGAGTTAAGTATACAACTTTAGAACACTTTCCCACCAGGAGACTCGAACCATAGCCAGCACAGAAGCCTTCCAGCAACTGGCATAACAGGTACCCCTTAACCCGCTCCACCACCCGCTCAGACCCTTAAAAGAGATGGTAATTTCGGAGTATTTAAATACCCCAAAGATCAACACCTCCCAAGAGCACCAGAGCAAGTGAGGGGTCATTTATACGGTAATTTCATCAAGTCCCTGTTAATATGGGAAGACACAGTGTCTCTGCTTAAGGCACAACTCTCCTAAACACGAGAGTTAAGTATACAACTTTAGAACACTTTCCCACCAGGAGACTCGAACCCTAGCCAGCACAGAAGCCTTCCAGCAACTGGCATAACAGGTACGCCTTAACCCGCTCCACCACCCGCTCAGACCCTTAAAAGAGATGGTAATTTCGGAGTATTTAAATACCCCAAAGATCAACACCTCCCAAGAGCACCAGAGCAAGTGAGGGGTCATTTATACGTTAATTTCATCAAGTCCCTGTTAATATGGGAAGACACAGTGTCTCTGCTTAAGGCACAACTCTCCTAAACACGAGAGTTAAGTATACAACTTTAGAACACTTTCCCACCAGGAGACTCGAACCCTAGCCAGCACAGAAGCCTTCCAGCAACTGGCATAACAGGTACGCCTTAACCCGCTCCACCACCCGCTCAGACCCTTAAAAGAGATGGTAATTTCGGAGTATTTAAATACCCCAAAGATCAACACCTCCCAAGAGCACCAGAGCAAGTGAGGGGTCATTTATACGTTAATTTCATCAAGTCCCTGTTAATATTGGAAGACACAGTGTCTCTGCTTAAGGCACAACTCTCCTAAACACGAGAGTTAAGTATACAACTTTAGAACACTTTCCCACCAGGAGACTCGAACCCTAGCCAGCACAGAAGCCTTCCAGCAACTTGGCATAACAGGTACGCCTTAACCCGCTCCACCACCCGCTCAGACCCTTAAAAGAGATGGTAATTTCGGAGTATTTAAATACCCCAAAGATCAACACCTCCCAAGAGCACCAGAGCAAGTGAGGGGTCATTTATACGTTAATTTCATCAAGTCCCTGTTAATATGGGAAGACACAGTGTCTCTGCTTAAGGCACAACTCTCCTAAACACGAGAGTTAGGTATACAACTTTAGAACACTTTCCCACCAGGAGACTCGAACCCTAGCCAGCACAGAAGCCTTCCAGCAACTGGCATAACACGTAATCCTTAACCCGCTCCACCACCCGCTCAGACCCTTAAAAGAGATGGTAATTTCAGAGTATTTAAATACCCCAAAGATCAACACCTCCCAAGAGCACCAGAGCAAGTGAGGGGTCATTTATACGTTAATTTCATCAAGTCCCTGTTAATATGGGAGGACACAGTGTCTCTGCTTAAGGCACAACTCTCCTAAACACGAGAGTTAAGTATACAACTTTAGAACACTTTCCCACCAGGAGACTCGAACCCTAGCCAGCACAGAAGCCTTCCAGCAACTGGCATAACAGGTACGCCTTAACCCGCTCCACCACCCGCTCAGACCCTTAAAAGAGATGGTAATTTCGGAGTATTTAAATACCCCCAAAGATCAACACCTCCCAAGAGCACCAGAGCAAGTGAGGGGTCATTTATACGTTAATTTCATCAAGTCCCTGTTAATATGGGAAGACACAGTGTCTCTGCTTAAGGCACAACTCTCCTAAACACGAGAGTTAAGTATACAACTTTAGAACACTTTCCCACCAGGAGACTCGAACCCTAGCCAGCACAGAAGCCTTCCAGCAACTTGGCATAACAGGTACGCCTTAACCCGCTCCACCACCCGCTCAGACCCTTAAAATAGATGGTAATTTCGGAGTATATAAATACCCCAAAGATCAACACCTCCCAAGAGCACCAGAGCAAGTGAGGGGTCATTTATACGTTAATTTCATCAAGTCCCTGTTAATATGGGAAGACACAGTGTCTCTGCTTAAGGCACAACTCTCCTAAACACGAGAGTTAAGTATACAACTTTAGAACACTTTCCCACCAGGAGACTCGAACCCTAGCCAGAACAGAAGCCTTCCAGCAACTGGCATAACAGGTACGCCTTAACCCGCTCCACCACCCGCTCAGACCCTTAAAAGAGATGGTAATTTCGGAGTATTTAAATACCCCAAAGATCAACACCTCCCAAGAGCACCAGAGCAAGTGAGGGGTCATTTATACGTTAATTTCATCAAGTCCCTGTTAATATGGGAAGACACAGTGTCTCTGCTTAAGGCACAACTCTCCTAAACACGAGAGTTAAGTATACAACTTTAGAACACTTTCCCACCAGGAGACTCGAACCCTAGCCAGCACAGAAGCCTTCCAGCAACTGGCATAACAGGTACGCCTTAACCCGCTCCACCACCCGCTCAGACCCTTAAAAGAGATGGTAATTTCGGAGTATTTAAATACCCCAAAGATCAACACCTCCCAAGAGCACCAGAGCAAGTGAGGGGTCATTTATATGTTAATTTCATCAAGTCCCTGTTAATATGGGAAGACACAGTGTCTCTGCTTAAGGCACAACTCTCCTAAACACGAGAGTTAAGTATACAACTTTAGAACACTTTCCCACCAGGAGACTCGAACCCTAGCCAGCACAGAAGCCTTCCAGCAACTGGCATAACAGGTACGCCTTAACCCGCTCCACCACCCGCTCAGACTCTTAAAAGAGATGGTAATTTCGGAGTATTTAAATACCCCAAAGATCAACACCTCCCAAGAGCACCAGAGCAAGTGAGGGGTCATTTATACGTTAATTTCATCAAGTCCCTGTTAATATGGGAAGACACAGTGTCTCTGCTTAAGGCACAACTCTCCTAAACACGAGAGTTAAGTATACAGCTTTAGAACACTTTCCCACCAGGAGACTCGAACCCTAGCCAGCACAGAAGCCTTCCAGCAGCTGGCATAACAGGTACGCCTTAACCCGCTCCACCACCCGCTCAGACCCTTAAAAGAGGTGGTAATTTCGGAGTATTTAAATACCCCAAAGATCAACACCTCCCAAGAGCACCAGAGCAAGTGAGGGGTCATTTATACGTTAATTTCATCAAGTCCCTGTTAATATTGGAAGACACAGTGTCTCTGCTTAAGGCACAACTCTCCTAAACACGAGAGTTAAGTATACAACTTTAGAACACTTTCCCACCAGGAGACTCGAACCCTAGCCAGCACAGAAGCCTTCCAGCAACTTTGCATAACAGGTACGCCTTAACCCGCTCCACCACCCGCTCAGACCCTTAAAAGAGATGGTAATTTCGGAGTATTTAAATACCCCAAAGATCAACACCTCCCAAGAGCACCAGAGCAAGTGAGGGGTCATTTATACGTTAATTTCATCAAGTCCCTGTTAATATGGGAAGACAAAGTGTCTCTGCTTAAGGCACAACTCTCCTAAACACGAGAGTTAAGTATACAACTTTAGAACACTTTCCCACCAGGAGACTCGAACCCTAGCCAGCACAGAAGCCTTCCAGCAACTGGCATAACAGGTACGCCTTAACCCGCTCCACCACCCGCTCAGACTCTTAAAAGAGATGGTAATTTCGGAGTATTTAAATACCCCAAAGATCAACACCTCCCAAGAGCACCAGAGCAAGTGAGGGGTCATTTATACGTTAATTGCATCAAGTCCCTGTTAATATGGGAAGACACAGTGTCTCTGCTTAAGGCACAACTCTCCTAAACACGAGAGTTAAGTATACAACTTTAGAACGCTTTCCCACCAGGAGACTCGAACCCTAGCCAGCACAGAAGCCTTCCAGCAACTGGCATAACAGGTACGCCTTAACCCACTCCACCACCCGCTCAGACCCTTAAAAGAGATGGTAATTTCGGAGTATTTAAATACCCCAAAGATCAACACCTCCCAAGAGCACCAGAGCAAGTGAGGGGTCATTTATACGTTAATTTCATCAAGTCCCTGTTAATATGGGAAGACACAGTGTCTCTGCTTAAGGCACAACTCTCCTAAACACGAGAGTTAAGTATACAACTTTAGAACACTTTCCCACCAGGAGACTCGAACCCTAGCCAGAACAGAAGCCTTCCAGCAACTGGCATAACAGGTACGCCTTAACCCGCTCCACCACCCGCTCAGACCCTTAAAAGAGATGGTAATTTCGGAGTATTTAAATACCCCAAAGATCAACACCTCCCAAGAGCACCAGAGCAAGTGAGGGGTCATTTATACGTTAATTTCATCAAGTCCCTGTTAATATGGGAAGACACAGTGTCTCTGCTTAAGGCACAACTCTCCTAAACACGAGAGTTAAGTATACAACTTTAGAACACTTTCCCACCAGGAGACTCGAACCCTAGCCAGCACAGAAGCCTTCCAGCAACTGGCATAACAGGTACGCCTTAACCCGCTCCACCACCCGCTCAGACCCTTAAAAGAGATGGTAATTTCGGAGTATTTAAATACCCCAAAGATCAACACCTCCCAAGAGCACCGGAGCAAGTGAGGGGTCATTTATACGTTAATTTCATCAAGTCCCTGTTAATATGGGAAGACACAGTGTCTCTGCTTAAGGCACAACTCTCCTAAACACGAGAGTTAAGTATACAACTTTAGAACACTTTCCCACCAGGAGACTCGAACCCTAGCCAGCACAGAAGCCTTCCAGCAACTGGCATAACAGGTACGCCTTAACCCGCTCCACCACCCGCTCAGACCCTTAAATGAGATGGTAATTTCGGAGTATTTAAATACCCCAAAGATCAACACCTCCCAAGAGCACCAGAGCAAGTGAGGGGTCATTTATACGTTAATTTCATCAAGTCCCTGTTAATATGGGAAGACACAGTGTCTCTGCTTAAGGCACAACTCTCCTAAACACGAGAGTTAAGTATACAACTTTAGAACACTTTCCCACCAGGAGACTCGAACCCTAGCCAGCACAGAAGCCTTCCAGCAACTGGCATAACAGGTACGCCTTAACCCGCTCCACCACCCGGTCAGACTCTTAAAAGAGATGGTAATTTCGGAGTATTTAAATACCCCAAAGATCAACACCTCCCAAGAGCACCAGAGCAAGTGAGGGGTCATTTATACGTTAATTTCATCAAGTCCCTGTTAATATGGGAAGACACAGTGTCTCTGCTTAAGGCACAACTCTCCTAAACACGAGAGTTAAGTATACAACTTTAGAACACTTTCCCACCAGGAGACTCGAACCCTAGCCAGCACAGAAGCCTTCCAGCAACTGGCATAACAGGTACGCCTTAACCCGCTCCACCACCCGCTCAGACCCTTAAAAGAGATGGTAATTTCGGAGTATTTAAATACCCCAAAGATCAACACCTCCCAAGAGCACCAGAGCAAGTGAGGGGTCATTTATACGTTAATTTCATCAAGTCCCTGTTAATATTGGAAGACACAGTGTCTCTGCTTAAGGCACAACTCTCCTAAACACGAGAGTTAAGTATACAACTTTAGAACACTTTCCCACCAGGAGACTCGAACCCTAGCCAGCACAGAAGCCTTCCAGCAACTTGGCATAACAGGTACGCCTTAACCCGCTCCACCACCCGCTCAGACCCTTAACACTTTCGCTCGGGGATGACGCAGCATTGCGTCATCCGTTTACTGGCGGTAATGCCGGGGATGACGCAGGTTTGCGTCATCCACTTTAAAAATTCGCCAAAAATCAGGTTTTTATCCGATTTTTTGGGGACTGGTTTTAAAATGTGCGCCGATGTCTTCCCATTTTCTTTGTTGAG
Organism: Procambarus clarkii; assembly: GCF_040958095.1. Taxonomy (NCBI): domain Eukaryota; kingdom Metazoa; phylum Arthropoda; class Malacostraca; order Decapoda; family Cambaridae; genus Procambarus; species Procambarus clarkii. The sequence continues at coordinate 4,590,729 of NC_091170.1, read as the reverse complement.
CCTCGTCGCCCTCAGGCTGCTTGGCACACGCCGTTGGCCCATTGTCTTTGCTCCACTGTTGTGACCAATGTCGCTTCCCCTCGCATCTCAAACGTGTGAACATTTCGGCTATTTTCCGTGGCTATATTTCTTACTGCGGCTTTAGAAACTATCTACGCTTACTCCACGATGGATAGTAATCATGAACAAGGCCCTTCCAGGAAGAAAATTGCGAAAGAAAGGCTTGAAAAGGGTAGGAATTGGGAGTGTAGCAGGAAGGCCTCTGAGCACTCACTCACGGCTAACACGTGGCCCGTCTTCAACTCGTCGGCGGTTGGAGCGTGACCAGGTTTTTTTTTTTATAGGCTAATGTTCCTCTAGAGAATTTTATTACGGACCCATTGAGACCAAAATGAAAGACCTAGGACAAAAATTGAGGTGACCAGAGTGAAAATAGTGAAAACATTTTATCCCGTTTGCGCGCTCCCGGGTAACTCGTTCGCACTTTCTCTGTTTGCTGCGGGTAATTAGCCGGGCTTTTGGAGTTTATATGCATTTAGTGCTGTAGAGAATTTTATTGCGAACACAATGATACCAAATTTAATCTTGTAGAAGGAGAATTGAGGTGACAAAGTTGAAGAGAGTATACACTTTTCGGAATTAACGCGCGCTTCCGTGACACTCTGGGGCCCATATCGCCCTGTCGAGGGGTGGCGCGCGGGGTGAGCGAAAGTGCTAAAAGAGATGGTAATTTCGGAGTATTTAAATACCCCAAAGATCAACACCTCCCAAGAGCACCAGAGCAAGTGAGGGGTCATTTATACGTTAATTTCATCAAGTCCCTGTTAATATGGGAAGACAAAGTGTCTCTGCTTAAGGCACAACTCTCCTAAACACGAGAGTTAAGTATACAACTTTAGAACACTTTCCCACCAGGAGACTCGAACCCTAGCCAGCACAGAAGCCTTCCAGCAACTGGCATAACAGGTACGCCTTAACCCGCTCCACCACCCGCTCAGACTCTTAAAAGAGATGGTAATTTCGGAGTATTTAAATACCCCAAAGATCAACACCTCCCAAGAGCACCAGAGCAAGTGAGGGGTCATTTATACGTTAATTTCATCAAGTCCCTGTTAATATGGGAAGACACAGTGTCTCTGCTTAAGGCACAACTCTCCTAAACACGAGAGTTAAGTATACAACTTTAGAACACTTTCCCACCAGGAGACTCGAACCCTAGCCAGCACAGAAGCCTTCCAGCAACTGGCATAACAGGTACGCCTTAACCCACTCCACCACCCGCTCAGACCCTTAAAAGAGATGGTAATTTCGGAGTATTTAAATACCCCAAAGATCAACACCTCCCAAGAGCACCAGAGCAAGTGAGGGGTCATTTATACGTTAATTTCATCAAGTCCCTGTTAATATGGGAAGACACAGTGTCTCTGCTTAAGGCACAACTCTCCTAAACACGAGAGTTAAGTATACAACTTTAGAACACTTTCCCACCAGGAGACTCGAACCCTAGCCAGAACAGAAGCCTTCCAGCAACTGGCATAACAGGTACGCCTTAACCCGCTCCACCACCCGCTCAGACCCTTAAATGAGATGGTAATTTCGGAGTATTTAAATACCCCAAAGATCAACACCTCCCAAGAGCACCAGAGCAAGTGAGGGGTCATTTATACGTTAATTTCATCAAGTCCCTGTTAATATGGGAAGACACAGTGTCTCTGCTTAAGGCACAACTCTCCTAAACACGAGAGTTAAGTATACAACTTTAGAACACTTTCCCACCAGGAGACTCGAACCCTAGCCAGCACAGAAGCCTTCCAGCAACTGGCATAACAGGTACGCCTTAACCCGCTCCACCACCCGCTCAGACCCTTAAAAGAGATGGTAATTTCGGAGTATTTAAATACCCCAAAGATCAACACCTCCCAAGAGCACCAGAGCAAGTGAGAGGTCATTTATACGTTAATTTCATCAAGTCCCTGTTAATATGGGAAGACACAGTGTCTCTGCTTAAGGCACAACTCTCCTAAACACGAGAGTTAAGTATACAACTTTAGAACACTTTCCCACCAGGAGACTCGAACCCTAGCCAGCACAGAAGCCTTCCAGCAACTGGCATAACACGTACGCCTTAACCCGCTCCACCACCCGCTCAGACCCTTAAAAGAGATGGTAATTTCAGAGTATTTAAATACCCCAAAGATCAACACCTCCCAAGAGCACCAGAGCAAGTGAGGGGTCATTTATAGGTTAATTTCATCAAGTCCCTGTTAATATGGGAAGACACAGTGTCTCTGCTTAAGGCACAACTCTCCTAAACACGAGAGTTAAGTATACAACTTTAGAACACTTTCCCACCAGGAGACTCGAACCCTAGCCAGCACAGAAGCCTTCCAGCAACTGGCATAACAGGTACGCCTTAACCCGCTCCACCACCCGCTCAGACCCTTAAAAGAGATGGTAATTTCGGAGTATTTAAATACCCCCAAAGATCAACACCTCCCAAGAGCACCAGAGCAAGTGAGGGGTCATTTATACGTTAATTTCATCAAGTCCCTGTTAATATGGGAAGACACAGTGTCTGTGCTTAAGGCACAACTCTCCTAAACACGAGAGTTAAGTATACAACTTTAGAACACTTTCCCACCAGGAGACTCGAACCCTAGCCAGCACAGAAGCCTTCCAGCAACTTGGCATAACAGGTACGCCTTAACCCGCTCCACCACCCGCTCAGACCCTTAAAAGAGATGGTAATTTCGGAGTATTTAAATACCCCAAAGATCAACACCTCCCAAGAGCACCAGAGCAAGTGAGGGGTCATTTATACGTTAATTTCATCAAGTCCCTGTTAATATGAGAAGACACAGTGTCTCTGCTTAAGGCACAACTCTCCTTAACACGAGAGTTAAGTATACAACTTTAGAACAATTTCCCACCAGGAGACTCGAACCCTAGCCAGCACAGAAGCCTTCCAGCAACTGGCATAACAGGTACGCCTTAACCCACTCCACCACCCGCTCAGACCCTTAAAAGAGATGGTAATTTCGGAGTATTTAAATACCCCAAAGATCAACACCTCCCAAGAGCACCAGAGCAAGTGAGGGGTCATTTATACGTTAATTTCATCAAGTCCCTGTTAATATGGGAAGACACAGTGTCTCTGCTTAAGGCACAACTCTCCTAAACACGAGAGTTAAGTATACAACTTTAGAACACTTTCCCACCAGGAGACTCGAACCCTAGCCAGCACAGAAGCCTTCCAGCAACTGGCATAACAGGTACGCCTTAACCCGCTCCACCACCCGCTCAGACCCTTAAAAGAGATGGTAATTTCGGAGTATTTAAATACCCCCAAAGATCAACACCTCCCAAGAGCACCAGAGCAAGTGAGGGGTCATTTATACGTTAATTTCATCAAGTCCCTGTTAATATGGGAAGACACAGTGTCTGTGCTTAAGGCACAACTCTCCTAAACACGAGAGTTAAGTATACAACTTTAGAACACTTTCCCACCAGGAGACTCGAACCCTAGCCAGCACAGAAGCCTTCCAGCAACTTGGCATAACAGGTACGCCTTAACCCGCTCCACCACCCGCTCAGACCCTTAAAAGAGATGGTAATTTCGGAGTATTTAAATACCCCAAAGATCAACACCTCCCAAGAGCACCAGAGCAAGTGAGGGGTCATTTATACGTTAATTTCATCAAGTCCCTGTTAATATGAGAAGACACAGTGTCTCTGCTTAAGGCACAACTCTCCTTAACACGAGAGTTAAGTATACAACTTTAGAACAATTTCCCACCAGGAGACTCGAACCCTAGCCAGCACAGAAGCCTTCCAGCAACTGGCATAACAGGTACGCCTTAACCCACTCCACCACCCGCTCAGACCCTTAAAAGAGATGGTAATTTCGGAGTATTTAAATACCCCAAAGATCAACACCTCCCAAGAGCACCAGAGCAAGTGAGGGGTCATTTATACGTTAATTTCATCAAGTCCCTGTTAATATGGGAAGACACAGTGTCTCTGCTTAAGGCACAACTCTCCTAAACACGAGAGTTAAGTATACAACTTTAGAACACTTTCCCACCAGGAGACTCGAACCCTAGCCAGCACAGAAGCCTTCCAGCAACTGGCATAACAGGTACGCCTTAACCTGCTCCACCACCCGCTCAGACCCTTAAAAGAGATGGTAATTTCGGAGTATTTAAATACCCCAAAGATCAACACCTCCCAAGAGCACCAGAGCAAGTGAGAGGTCATTTATACGTTAATTTCATCAAGTCCCTGTTAATATGGGAAGACACAGTGTCTCTGCTTAAGGCACAACTCTCCTAAACACGAGAGTTAAGTATACAACTTTAGAACACTTTCCCACCAGGAGACTCGAACCCTAGCCAGCACAGAAGCCTTCCAGCAACTGGCATAACACGTACGCCTTAACCCGCTCCACCACCCGCTCAGACCCTTAAAAGAGATGGTAATTTCGGAGTATTTAAATACCCCAAAGATCAACACCTCCCAAGAGCACCAGAGCAAGTGAGGGGTCATTTATAGGTTAATTTCATCAAGTCCCTGTTAATATGGGAAGACACAGTGTCTCTGCTTAAGGCACAACTCTCCTAAACACGAGAGTTAAGTATACAACTTTAGAACACTTTCCCACCAGGAGACTCGAACCCTAGCCAGCACAGAAGCCTTCCAGCAACTGGCATAACAGGTACGCCTTAACCCGCTCCACCACCCGCTCAGACCCTTAAAAGAGATGGTAATTTCGGAGTATTTAAATACCCCAAAGATCAACACCTCCCAAGAGCACCAGAGCAAGTGAGAGGTCATTTATACGTTAATTTCATCAAGTCCCTGTTAATATGGGAAGACACAGTGTCTCTGCTTAAGGCACAACTCTCCTAAACACGAGAGTTAAGTATACAACTTTAGAACACTTTCCCACCAGGAGACTCGAACCCTAGCCAGCACAGAAGCCTTCCAGCAACTGGCATAACACGTACGCCTTAACCCGCTCCACCACCCGCTCAGACCCTTAAAAGAGATGGTAATTTCAGAGTATTTAAATACCCCAAAGATCAACACCTCCCAAGAGCACCAGAGCAAGTGAGGGGTCATTTATAGGTTAATTTCATCAAGTCCCTGTTAATATGGGAAGACACAGTGTCTCTGCTTAAGGCACAACTCTCCTAAACACGAGAGTTAAGTATACAACTTTAGAACACTTTCCCACCAGGAGACTCGAACCCTAGCCAGCACAGAAGCCTTCCAGCAACTGGCATAACAGGTACGCCTTAACCCGCTCCACCACCCGCTCAGACCCTTAAAAGAGATGGTAATTTCGGAGTATTTAAATACCCCCAAAGATCAACACCTCCCAAGAGCACCAGAGCAAGTGAGGGGTCATTTATACGTTAATTTCATCAAGTCCCTGTTAATATGGGAAGACACAGTGTCTCTGCTTAAGGCACAACTCTCCTAAACACGAGAGTTAAGTATACAACTTTAGAACACTTTCCCACCAGGAGACTCGAACCCTAGCCAGCACAGAAGCCTTCCAGCAACTTGGCATAACAGGTACGCCTTAACCCGCTCCACCACCCGCTCAGACCCTTAAAAGAGATGGTAATTTCGGAGTATTTAAATACCCCAAAGATCAACACCTCCCAAGAGCACCAGAGCAAGTGAGGGGTCATTTATACGTTAATTTCATCAAGTCCCTGTTAATATGGGAAGACACAGTGTCTCTGCTTAAGGCACAACTCTCCTAAACACGAGAGTTAAGTATACAACTTTAGAACACTTTCCCACCAGGAGACTCGAACCCTAGCCAGCACAGAAGCCTTCCAGCAACTGGCATAACAGGTACGCCTTAACCCGCTCCACCACCCGCTCAGACCCTTAAAAGAGATGGTAATTTCGGAGTATTTAAATACCCCAAAGATCAACACCTCCCAAGAGCACCAGAGCAAGTGAGGGGTCATTTATACGTTAATTTCATCAAGTCCCTGTTAATATGAGAAGACACAGTGTCTCTGCTTAAGGCACAACTCTCCTTAACACGAGAGTTAAGTATACAACTTTAGAACAATTTCCCACCAGGAGACTCGAACCCTAGCCAGCACAGAAGCCTTCCAGCAACTGGCATAACAGGTACGCCTTAACCCGCTCCACCACCCGCTCAGACCCTTAAAAGAGATGGTAATTTCGGAGTATTTAAATACCCCAAAGATCAACACCTCCCAAGAGCACCAGAGCAAGTGAGGGATCATTTATACGTTAATTTCATCAAGTCCCTGTTAATATGGGAAGACACAGTGTCTCTGCTTAAGGCACAACTCTCCTAAACACGAGAGTTAAGTATACAACTTTAGAACACTTTCCCACCAGGAGACTCGAACCCTAGCCAGCACAGAAGCCTTCCAGCAACTGGCATAACAGGTATGCCTTAACCCGCTCCACCACCCGCTCAGACCCTTAAAAGAGATGGTAATTTCGGAGTATTTAAATACCCCAAAGATCAACACCTCCCAAGAGCACCAGAGCAAGTGAGGGGTCATTTATACGTTAATTTCATCAAGTCCCTGTTAATATGGGAAGACACAGTGTCTCTGCTTAAGGCACAACTCTCCTAAACACGAGAGTTAAGTATACAACTTTAGAACACTTTCCCACCAGGAGACTCGAACCCTAGCCAGCACAGAAGCCTTCCAGCAACTGGCATAACAGGTACGCCTTAACCCGCTCCACCACCCGCTCAGACCCTTAAAAGAGATGGTAATTTCGGAGTATTTAAATACCCCAAAGATCAACACCTCCCAAGAGCACCAGAGCAAGTGAGGGGTCATTTATACGTTAATTTCATCAAGTCCCTGTAATATTGGAAGACACAGTGTCTCTGCTTAAGGCACAACTCTCCTAAACACGAGAGTTAAGTATACAACTTTAGAACACTTTCCCACCAGGAGACTCGAACCCTAGCCAGCACAGAAGCCTTCCAGCAACTTGGCATAACAGGTACGCCTTAACCCGCTCCACCACCCGCTCAGACCCTTAAAAGAGATGGTAATTTCGGAGTATTTAAATACCCCAAAGATCAACACCTCCCAAGAGCACCAGAGCAAGTGAGGGGTCATTTATACGTTAATTTCATCAAGTCCCTGTTAATATGGGAAGACAAAGTGTCTCTGCTTAAGGCACAACTCTCCTAAACACGAGAGTTAAGTATACAACTTTAGAACACTTTCCCACCAGGAGACTCGAACCCTAGCCAGCACAGAAGCCTTCCAGCAACTGGCATAACAGGTACGCCTTAACCCGCTCCACCACCCGCTCAGACTCTTAAAAGAGATGGTAATTTCGGAGTATTTAAATACCCCAAAGATCAACACCTCCCAAGAGCACCAGAGCAAGTGAGGGGTCATTTATACGTTAATTTCATCAAGTCCCTGTTAATATGGGAAGACACAGTGTCTCTGCTTAAGGCACAACTCTCCTAAACACGAGAGTTAAGTATGCAACTTTAGAACACTTTCCCACCAGGAGACTCGAACCCTAGCCAGCACAGAAGCCTTCCAGCAACTGGCATAACAGGTACGCCTTAACCCACTCCACCACCCGCTCAGACCGTTAAAAGAGATGGTAATTTCGGAGTATTTAAATACCCCAAAGATCAACACCTCCCAAGAGCACCAGAGCAAGTGAGGGGTCATTTATACGTTAATTTCATCAAGTCCCTGTTAATATGGGAAGACACAGTGTCTCTGCTTAAGGCACAACTCTCCTAAACACGAGAGTTAAGTATACAACTTTAGAACACTTTCCCACCAGGAGACTCGAACCCTAGCCAGCACAGAAGCCTTCCAGCAACTGGCATAACAGGTACGCCTTAACCCGCTCCACCACCCGCTCAGACCCTTAAAAGAGATGGTAATTTCGGAGTATTTAAATACCCCAAAGATCAACACCTCCCAAGAGCACCAGAGCAAGTGAGGGGTCATTTATACGTTAATTTCATCAAGTCCCTGTTAATATGGGAAGACACAGTGTCTCTGCTTAAGGCACAACTCTCCTAAACACGAGAGTTAAGTATACAACTTTAGAACACTTTCCCACCAGGAGACTCGAACCCTAGCCAGCACAGAAGCCTTCCAGCAACTGGCATAACAGGTACGCCTTAACCCGCTCCACCACCCGCTCAGACCCTTAAATGAGATGGTAATTTCGGAGTATTTAAATACCCCAAAGATCAACACCTCCCAAGAGCACCAGAGCAAGTGAGGGGTCATTTATACGTTAATTTCATCAAGTCCCTGTTAATATGGGAAGACACAGTGTCTCTGCTTAAGGCACAACTCTCCTAAACACGAGAGTTAAGTATACAACTTTAGAACACTTTCCTACCAGGAGACTCGAACCCTAGCCAGCACAGAAGCCTTCCAGCAACTGGCATAACAGGTACGCCTTAACCCGCTCCACCACCCGCTCAGACCCTTAAAAGAGATGGTAATTTGATGAAATTAACGTATAAATGACCCCTCACTTGCTCTGGTGCTCTTGGGAGGTGTTGATCTTTGGGGTATTTAAATTCTCCGAAATTACCATCTCTTTTAAGGGTCTGAGCGGGTGGTGGAGCGGGTTAAGGCGTACCTGTTATGCCAGTTGCTGGAAGGCTTCTGTGCTGGCTAGGGTTCGAGTCTCCTGGTGGGAAAGTGTTCTAAAGTTGTATACTTAACTCTCGTGTTTAGGAGAGTTGTGCCTTAAGCAGAGACACTGTGTCTTCCCATATTAACAGGGACTTGATGAAATTAACGTATAAATGACCCCTCACTTGCTCTGGTGCTCTTGGGAGGTGTTGATCTTTGGGGTATTTAAATACTCCGAAATTACCATCTCTTTTAAGGGTCTGAGCGGGTGGTGGAGCGGGTTAAGGCGTACCTGTTATGCCAGTTGCTGGAAGGCTTCTGTGCTGGCTAGGGTTCGAGTCTCCTGGTGGGAAAGTGTTCTAAAGTTGTATACTTAACTCTCGTGTTTAGGAGAGTTGTGCCTTAAGCAGAGACACTGTGTCTTCCCATATTAACAGGGACTTGATGAAATTAACGTATAAATGACCCCTCACTTGCTCTGGTGCTATTGGGAGGTGTTGATCTTTGGGGTATTTAAATACTCCGAAATTACCATCTCTTTTAAGGATCTGAGCGGGTGGTGGAGCGGGTTAAGGCGTACCTGTTATGCCAGTTGCTGGAAGGCTTCTGTGCTGGCTAGGGTTCGAGTCTCCTGGTGGGAAAGTGTTCTAAAGTTGTATACTTAACTCTCGTGTTTAGGAGAGTTGTGCCTTAAGCAGAGACACTGTGTCTTCCCATATTAACAGGGACTTGATGAAATTAACGTATAAATGACCCCTCACTTGCTCTGGTGCTCTTGGGAGGTGTTGATCTTTGGGGTATTTAAATACTCCGAAATTACCATCTCTTTTAAGGGTCTGAGCGGGTGGTGGAGCGGGTTAAGGCGTACCTGTTATGCCAGTTGCTGGAAGGCTTCTGTGCTGCCTAGGGTTCGAGTCTCCTGGTGGGAAAGTGTTCTAAAGTTGTATACTTAGCTCTCGTGTTTAGGAGAGTTGTGCCTTAAGCAGAGACACTGTGTCTTCCCATATTAACAGGGACTTGATGAAATTAACGTATAAATGACCCCTCACTTGCTCTGGTGCTCTTGGGAGGTGTTGATCTTTGGGGTATTTAAATACTCCGAAATTACCATCTCTTTTAAGGGTCTGAGCGGGTGGTGGAGCGGGTTAAGGCGTACCTGTTATGCCAGTTGCTGGAAGGCTTCTGTGCTGGCTAGGGTTCGAGTCTCCTGGTGGGAAAGTGTTCTAAAGTTGTATACTTAACTCTCGTGTTTAGGAGAGTTGTGCCTTAAGCAGAGACACTGTGTCTTCCCATATTAACAGGGACTTGATGAAATTAACGTATAAATGACCCCTCACTTGCTCTGGTGCTCTTGGGAGGTGTTGATCTTTGGGGTATTTAAATACTCCGAAATTACCATCTCTTTTAAGGGTCTGAGCGGGTGGTGGAGCGGGTTAAGGCGTACCTGTTATGCCAGTTGCTGGAAGGCTTCTGTGCTGGCTAGGGTTCGAGTCTCCTGGTGGGAAAGTGTTCTAAAGTTGTATACTTAACTCTCGTGTTTAGGAGAGTTGTGCCTTAAGCAGAGACACTGTGTCTTCCCATATTAACAGGGACTTGATGAAATTAACGTATAAATGACCCCTCACTTGCTCTGGTGCTCTTGGGAGGTGTTGATCTTTGGGGTATTTAAATACTCCGAAATTACCATCTCTTTTAAGGGTCTGAGCGGGTGGTGGAGCGGGTTAAGGCGTACCTGTTATGCCAGTTGCTGGAAGGCTTCTGTGCTGGCTAGGGTTCGAGTCTCCTGGTGGGAAAGTGTTCTAAAGTTGTATACTTAACTCTCGTGTTTAGGAGAGTTGTGCCTTAAGCAGAGACACTGTGTCTTCCCATATTAACAGGGACTTGATGAAATTAACGTATAAATGACCCCTCACTTGCTCTGGTGCTCTTGGGAGGTGTTGATCTTTGGGGTATTTAAATACTCCGAAATTACCATCTCTTTTAAGGGTCTGAGCGGGTGGTGGAGCGGGTTAAGGCGTACCTGTTATGCCAGTTGCTGGAAGGCTTCTGTGCTGGCTAGAGTTCGAGTCTCCTGGTGGGAAAGTGTTCTAAAGTTGTATACTTAACTCTCGTGTTTAGGAGAGTTGTGCCTTAAGCAGAGACACTGTGTCTTCCCATATTAACAGGGACTTGATGAAATTAACGTATAAATGACCCCTCACTTGCTCTGGTGCTCTTGGGAGGTGTTGATCTTTGGGGTATTTAAATACTCCGAAATTACCATCTCTTTTAAGGGTCTGAGCGGGTGGTGGAGCGGGTTAAGGCGTACCTGTTATGCCAGTTGCTGGAAGGCTTCTGTGCTGGCTAGGGTTCGAGTCTCCTGGTGGGAAAGTGTTCTAAAGTTGTATACTTAACTCTCGTGTTTAGGAGAGTTGTGCCTTAAGCAGAGACACTGTGTCTTCCCATATTAACAGGGACTTGATGAAATTAACGTATAAATGACCCCTCACTTGCTCTGGTGCTCTTGGGAGGTGTTGATCTTTGGGGTATTTAAATACTCCGAAATTACCATCTCTTTTAAGGGTCTGAGCGGGTGGTGGAGCGGGTTAAGGCGTATCTGTTATGCCAGTTGCTGGAAGGCTTCTGTGCTGGCTAGGGTTCGAGTCTCCTGGTGGGAAAGTGTTCTATAGTTGTATACTTAACTCTCGTGTTTAGGAGAGTTGTGCCTTAAGCAGAGACACTGTGTCTTCCCATATTAACAGGGACTTGATGAAATTAACGTATAAATGACCCCTCACTTGCTCTGGTGCTCTTGGGAGGTGTTGATCTTTGGGGTATTTAAATACTCCGAAATTACCATCTCTTTTAAGGGTAAGAGCGGGTTAAGGCGTACCTGTTATGCCAGTTGCTGGAAGGCTTCTGTCCTGGCTAGGGTTCGAGTCTCCTGGTGGGAAAGTGTTCTAAAGTTGTATACTTAACTCTCGTGTTTAGGAGAGTTGTGCCTGAAGCAGAGACACTGTGTCTTCCCATATTAACAGGGACTTGATGAAATTAACGTATAAATGACCCCTCACTTGCTCTGGTGCTCTTGGGAGGTGTTGATCTTTGGGGTATTTAAATACTCCGAAATTACCATCTCTTTTAAGGGTCTGAGCGGGTGGTGGAGCGGGTTAAGGCGTACCTGTTATGCCAGTTGCTGGAAGGCTTCTGTGCTGGCTAGGGTTCGAGTCTCCTGGTGGGAAAGTGTTCTAAAGTTGTATACTTAACTCTCGTGTTTAGGAGAGTTGTGCCTTAAGCAGAGACACTGTGTCTTCCCATATTAACAGGGACTTGATGAAATTAACGTATAAATGACCCCTCACTTGCTCTGGTGCTCTTGGGAGGTGTTGATCTTTGGGGTATTTAAATACTCCGAAATTACCATCTCTTTTAAGGGTCTGAGCGGGTGGTGGAGCGGGTTAAGGCGTACCTGTTATGCCAGTTGCTGGAAGGCTTCTGTGCTGGCTAGGGTTCGAGTCTCCTGGTGGGAAAGTGTTCTAAAGTTGTATACTTAACTCTCGTGTTTAGGAGAGTTGTGCCTTAAGCAGAGACACTGTGTCTTCCCATATTAACAGGGACTTGATGAAATTAACGTATAAATGACCCCTCACTTGCTCTGGTGCTCTTGGGAGGTGTTGATCTTTGGGGTATTTAAATACTCCGAAATTACCATCTCTTTTAAGGGTCTGAGCGGGTGGTGGAGCGGGTTAAGGCGTACCTGTTATGCCAGTTGCTGGAAGGCTTCTGTGCTGGCTAGGGTTCGAGTCTCCTGGTGGGAAAGTGTTCTAAAGTTGTATACTTAACTCTCGTGTTTAGGAGAGTTGTGCCTTAAGCAGAGACACTGTGTCTTCCCATATTAACAGGGACTTGATGAAATTAACGTATAAATGACCCCTCACTTGCTCTTGGGAGGTGTTGATCTTTGGGGTATTTAAATACTCCGAAATTACCATCTCTTTTAAGGGTCTGAGCGGGTGGTGGAGCGGGTTAAGGCATACCTGTTATGCCAGTTGCTGGAAGGCTTCTGTGCTGGCTAGGGTTCGAGTCTCCTGGTGGGAAAGTGTTCTAAAGTTGTATACTTAACTCTCGTGTTTAGGAGAGTTGTGCCTTAAGCAGAGACACTGTGTCTTCCCATATTAACAGGGACTTGATGAAATTAACGTATAAATGACCCCTCACTTGCTCTGGTGCTCTTGGGAGGTGTTGATCTTTGGGGTATTTAAATTCTCCGAAATTACCATCTCTTTTAAGGGTCTGAGCGGGTGGTGGAGCGGGTTAAGGCGTACCTGTTATGCCAGTTGCTGGAAGGCTTCTGTGCTGGCTAGGGTTCGAGTCTCCTGGTGGGAAAGGTTTCTAAAGTTGTATACTTAACTCTCGTGTTTAGGAGAGTTGTGCCTTAAGCAGAGACACTGTGTCTTCCCATATTAACAGGGACTTGATGAAATTAACGTATAAATGACCCCTCACTTGCTCTGGTGCTCTTGGGAGGTGTTGATCTTTGGGGTATTTAAATACTCCGAAATTACCATCTCTTTTAAGGGTCTGAGCGGGTGGTGGAGCGGGTTAAGGCGTACCTGTTATGCCAGTTGCTGGAAGGCTTCTGTGCTGGCTAGGGTTCGAGTCTCCTGGTGGGAAAGTGTTCTAAAGTTGTATACTTAACTCTCGTGTTTAGGAGAGTTGTGCCTTAAGCAGAGACACTGTGTCTTCCCATATTAACAGGGACTTGATGAAATTAACGTATAAATGACCCCTCACTTGCTCTGGTGCTCTTGGGAGGTGTTGATCTTTGGGGTATTTAAATACTCCGAAATTACCATCTCTTTTAAGGGTCTGAGCGGGT
>NC_091170.1:4551574-4576723 GCF_040958095.1 Procambarus clarkii | reverse complement strand
ACCCGCTCAGACCCTTAAAAGAGATGGTAATTTCGGAATATTTAAACACCCCAAAGATCAACACCTCCCAAGAGCACCAGAGCAAGTGAGGGGTCATTTATACGTTAATTTCATCAAGTCCCTGTTAATATGGGAAGACACAGTGTCTCTGCTTAAGGCACAACTCTCCTAAACACGAGAGTTAAGTATACAACTTTAGAACACTTTCCCACCAGGAGACTCGTACCCTAGCCAGCACAGAAGCCTTCGAAGCAACTGGCATAACAGGTACGCCTTAACCCGCTCCACCACCCGCTCAGACCCTTAAAAGAGATGGTAATTTCAGAGTATTTAAACACCCCAAAGATCAACACCTCCCAAGAGCACCAGAGCAAGTGAGGGGTCATTTATACGTTAATTTCATCAAGTCCCTGTTAATATGGGAAGACACAGTGTCTCTGCTTAAGGCACAACTCTCCTAACACGAGAGTTAAGTATACAACTTTAGAACACTTTCCCACCAGGAGACTCGAACCCTAGCCAGCACAGAAGCCTTCCAGCAACTGGCATAACAGGTATGCCTTAACCTGCTCCACCACCCGCTCAGACCCTTAAAAGAGATGGTAATTTCGGAGTATTTAAACACCCCAAAGATCAACACCTCCCAAGAGCACCAGAGCAAGTGAGGGGTCATTTATACGTTAATTTCATCAAGTCCCTGTTAATATGGGAAGACACAGTGTCTCTGCTTAAGGCACAACTCTCCTAAACACGAGAGTTAAGTATACAACTTTAGAACACTTTCCCACCAGGAGACTCGAACCCTAGCCAGCACAGAAGCCTTCCAGCAACTGGCATAACAGGTACGCCTTAACCCGCTCCACCACCCACTCAGACCCTTGAAAGAGATGGTAATTTCGGAGTATTTAAACACCCCAAAGATCAACACCTCCCAGGAGCACCAGAGCAAGTGAGGGGTCATTTATACGTTAATTTCATCAAGTCCCTGTTAATATGGGAAGACACAGTGTCTCTGCTTAAGGCACAACTCTCCTAAACACGAGAGTTAAGTATACAACTTTAGAACACTTTCCCACCAGGAGACTAGAACCCTAGCCAGCACAGAAGCCTTCCAGCAACTGGCATAACAGGTACGCCTTAACCCGCTCCACCACCCGCTCAGACCCTTAAAAGAGATGGTAATTTCGGAGTATTTAAACACCCCAAAGATCAACACCTCCCAAGAGCACCAGAGCAAGTGAGGGGTCATTTATACGTTAATTTCATTAAGTCCCTGTTAATATGGGAAGACACAGTGTCTCTGCTTAAGGCACAACTCTCCTAAACACGAGAGTTAAGTATACAACTTTAGAACACTTTCCCACCAGGAGACTCGAACCCTAGCCAGCACAGAAGCCTTCCAGCAACTGGCATAACAGGTACGCCTTAACCCGCTCCACCACCCGCTCAGACCCTTAAAAGAGATGGTAATTTCGGAGTATTTAAACACCCCAAAGATCAACACCTCCCAAGAGCACCAGAGCAAGTGAGGGGTCATTTATATGTTAATTTCATCAAGTCCCTGTTAATATGGGAAGACACAGTGTCTCTGCTTAAGGCACAACTCTCCTAAACACGAGAGTTAAGTATACAACTTTAGAACACTTTCCCACCAGGAGACTCGAACCCTAGCCAGCACAGAAGCCTTCCAGCAAATGGCATAACAGGTTCGCCTTAACCCGCTCCACCACCCGCTCAGACCCTTAAAAGAGATGGTAATTTCGGAGTATTTAAACACCCCAAAGATCAACACCTCCCAAGAGCACCAGAGCAAGTGAGGGGTCATTTATACGATAATTTCATCAAGTCCCTGTTAATATGGGAAGACACATTTTCTGTGCTTAAGGCACAACTCTCCTAAACACGAGAGTTAAGTATACAACTTTAGAACACTTTCCCACCAGGAGACTCGAACCCTAGCCAGCACAGAAGCCTTCCAGTAACTGGCATAACAGGTACGCCTTAACCCGCTCCACCACCCGCTCAGACCCTTAAAAGAGATGGTAATTTCGGAGTATTTAAACACCCCAAAGATCAACACCTCCCAAGAGCACCAGAGCAAGTGAGGGGTCATTTATACGTTAATTTCATCAAGTCCCTGTTAATATGGGAAGACACAGTGTCTCTGCTTAAGGCACAACTCTCCTAAACACGAGAGTTAAGTATACAACTTTAGAACACTTTCCCACCAGGAGACTCGAACCCTAGCCAGCACAGAAGCCTTCCAGCAACTGGCATAACAGGTACGCCTTAACCCGCTCCACCACCCGCTCAGACCCTTAAAAGAGATGGTAATTTCGGAGTATTTAAACACCCCAAAGATCAACACCTCCCAAGAGCAGCAGAGCAAGTGAGGGGTCATTTATACGTTAATTTCATCAAGTCCCTGTTAATATGGGAAGACACAGTGTCTCTGCTTAAGGCACAACTCTCCTAAACACGAGAGTTAAGTATACAACTTTAGAACACTTTCCCACCAGGAGACTCGAACCCTAGCCAGCACAGAAGCCTTCCAGCAACTGGCATAACAGGTACGCCTTAACCCGCTCAGACCCTTAAAAGAGATGGTAATTTCGGAGTATTTAAACACCCCAAAGATCAACACCTCCCAAGAGCACCAGAGCAAGTGAGGGGTCATTTATACGTTAATTTCATCAAGTCCCTGTTAATATGGGAAGACACAGTGTCTCTGCTTAAGGCACAACTCTCCTAAACACGAGAGTTAAGTATACAACTTTAGAACACTTTCCCACCAGGAGACTCGTACCCTAGCCAGCACAGAAGCCTTCCAGCAACTGGCATAACAGGTACGCCTTAACCCGCTCCACCACCCGCTCAGACCCTTAAAAGAGATGGTAATTTCAGAGTATTTAAACACCCCAAAGATCAACACCTCCCAAGAGCACCAGAGCAAGTGAGGGGTCATTTATACGTTAATTTCATCAAGTCCCTGTTAATATGGGAAGACACAGTGTCTCTGCTTAAGGCACAACTCTCCTAACACGAGAGTTAAGTATACAACTTTAGAACACTTTCCCACCAGGAGACTCGAACCCTAGCCAGCACAGAAGCCTTCCAGCAACTGGCATAACAGGTATGCCTTAACCCGCTCCACCACCCGCTCAGACCCTTAAAAGAGATGGTAATTTCGGAGTATTTAAACACCCCAAAGATCAACACCTCCCAAGAGCACCAGAGCAAGTGAGGGGTCATTTATACGTTAATTTCATCAAGTCCCTGTTAATATGGGAAGACACAGTGTCTCTGCTTAAGGCACAACTCTCCTAAACACGAGAGTTAAGTATACAACTTTAGAACACTTTCCCACCAGGAGACTCGAACCCTAGCCAGCACAGAAGCCTTCCAGCAACTAGCATAACAGGTACGCCTTAACCCGCTCCACCACCCACTCAGACCCTTGAAAGAGATGGTAATTTCGGAGTATTTAAACACCCCAAAGATCAACACCTCCCAGGAGCACCAGAGCAAGTGAGGGGTCATTTATACGTTAATTTCATCAAGTCCCTGTTAATATGGGAAGACACAGTGTCTCTGCTTAAGGCACAACTCTCCTAAACACGAGAGTTAAGTATACAACTTTAGAACACTTTCCCACCAGGAGACTCGAACCCTAGCCAGCACAGAAGCCTTCCAGCAACTGGCATAACAGGTATGCCTTAACCCGCTCCACCACCCGCTCAGACCCTTAAAAGAGATGGTAATTTCGGAGTATTTAAACACCCCAAAGATCAACACCTCCCAAGAGCACCAGAGCAAGTGAGGGGTCATTTATACGTTAATTTCATCAAGTCCCTGTTAATATGGGAAGACACAGTGTCTCTGCTTAAGGCACAACTCTCCTAACACGAGAGTTAAGTATACAACTTTAGAACACTTTCCCACCAGCAGACTCGAACCCTAGCCAGCACAGAAGCCTTCCAGCAACTGGCATAACAGGTACGCCTTAACCCGCTCCACCACCCACTCAGACCCTTGAAAGAGATGGTAATTTCGGAGTATTTAAACACCCCAAAGATCAACACCTCCCAGGAGCACCAGAGCAAGTGAGGGGTCATTTATACGTTAATTTCATCAAGTCCCTGTTAATATGGGAAGACACAGTGTCTCTGCTTAAGGCACAACTCTCCTAAACACGAGAGTTAAGTATACAACTTTAGAACACTTTCCAACCAGGAGACTCGAACCCTAGCCAGCACAGAAGCCTTCCAGCAACTGGCATAACAGGTACGCCTTAACCCGCTCCACCACCCGCTCAGACCCTTAAAAGAGATGGTAATTTCGGAGTATTTAAACACCCCAAAGATCAACACCTCCCAAGAGCACCAGAGCAAGTGAGGGGTCATTTATACGTTAATTTCATCAAGTCCCTGTTAATATGGGAAGACACAGTGTCTCTGCTTAAGGCACAACTCTCCTAACACGAGAGTTAAGTATACAACTTTAGAACACTTTCCCACCAGCAGACTCGAACCCTAGCCAGCACAGAAGCCTTCCAGCAACTGGCATAACAGGTACGCCTTAACCCGCTCCACCACCCGCTCAGACCCTTAAAAGAGATGGTAATTTCAGAGTATTTAAACACCCCAAAGATCAACACCTCCCAAGAGCACCAGAGCAAATGAGGGGTCATTTATACGTTAATTTCATCAAGTCCCTGTTAATATGGGAAGACACAGTGTCTCTGCTTAAGGCACAACTCTCCGAAACATGAGAGTTAAGTATACAACTTTAGAACACTTTCCAACCAGGAGACTCGAACCCTAGCCAGCACAGAAGCCTTCCAGCAACTGGCATAGCAGGTACGCCTTAACCCGCTCCACCACCCACTCAGACCCTTGAAAGAGATGGTAATTTCGGAGTATTTAATCACCCCAAAGATCAACACCTCCCAAGAGCACCAGAGCAAGTGAGGGGTCATTTATACGTTAATTTCATCAAGTCCCTGTTAATATGGGAAGACACAGTGTCTCTGCTTAAGGCACAACTCTCCTAACACGAGAGTTAAGTATACAACTTTAGAACACTTTCCCACCAGGAGACTCGAACCCTAGCCAGCACAGAAGCCTTCCAGCAACTGGCATAACAGGTATGCCTTAACCCGCTCCACCACCCGCTCAGACCCTTAAAAGAGATGGTAATTTCGGAGTATTTAAACACCCCAAAGATCAACACCTCCCAAGAGCACCAGAGCAAGTGAGGGGTCATTTATACGTTAATTTCATCAAGTCCCTGTTAATATGGGAAGACACAGTGTCTCTGCTTAAGGCACAACTCTCCTAAACACGAGAGTTAAGTATACAACTTTAGAACACTTTCCCACCAGGAGACTCGAACCCTAGCCAGCACAGAAGCCTTCCAGCAACTAGCATAACAGGTACGCCTTAACCCGCTCCACCACCCACTCAGACCCTTGAAAGAGATGGTAATTTCGGAGTATTTAAACACCCCAAAGATCAACACCTCCCAGGAGCACCAGAGCAAGTGAGGGGTCATTTATACGTTAATTTCATCAAGTCCCTGTTAATATGGGAAGACACAGTGTCTCTGCTTAAGGCACAACTCTCCTAAACACGAGAGTTAAGTATACAACTTTAGAACACTTTCCCACCAGGAGACTAGAACCCTAGCCAGCACAGAAGCCTTCCAGCAACTGGCATAACAGGTACGCCTTAACCCGCTCCACCACCCGCTCAGACCCTTAAAAGAGATGGTAATTTCGGAGTATTTAAACACCCCAAAGATCAACACCTCCCAAGAGCACCAGAGCAAGTGAGGGGTCATTTATACGTTAATTTCATCAAGTCCCTGTTAATATGGGAAGACACAGTGTTTCTGCTTAAGGCACAACTCTCCTAAACACGAGAGTTAAGTATACAACTTTAGAACACTTTCCCACCAGGAGACTCGAACCCTAGCCAGCACAGAAGCCTTCCAGCAACTGGCATAACAGGTACACCTTAACCCGCTCCACCACCCGCTCAGACCCTAAAAGAGATGGTAATTTTGGAGTATTTAAACACCCCGAAGATCAACACCTCCCAAGAGCGCCAGAGCAAGTGAGGGGTCATTTATACGTTAATTTCATCAAGTCCCTGTTAATATGGGAAGACACAGTGTCTCTGCTTAAGGCACAACTCTCCTAAACACGAGAGTTAAGTATACAACTTTAGAACACTTTCCCACCAGGAGACTCGAACCCTAGCCAGCACAGAAGCCTTCCAGCAACTGGCATAACAGGTACGCCTTAACCCGCTCAGACCCTTAAAAGAGATGGTAATTTCGGAGTATTTAAACACCCCAAAGATCAACACCTCCCAAGAGCACCAGAGCAAGTGAGGGGTCATTTATACGTTAATTTCATCAAGTCCCTGTTAATATGGGAAGACACAGTGTCTCTGCTTAAGGCACAACTCTCCTAAACACGAGAGTTAAGTATACAACTTTAGAACACTTTCCCACCAGGAGACTCGTACCCTAGCCAGCACAGAAGCCTTCCAGCAACTGGCATAACAGGTACGCCTTAACCCGCTCCACCACCCGCTCAGACCCTTAAAAGAGATGGTAATTTCAGAGTATTTAAACACCCCAAAGATCAACACCTCCCAAGAGCACCAGAGCAAGTGAGGGGTCATTTATACGTTAATTTCATCAAGTCCCTGTTAATATGGGAAGACACAGTGTCTCTGCTTAAGGCACAACTCTCCTAACACGAGAGTTAAGTATACAACTTTAGAACACTTTCCCACCAGCAGACTCGAACCCTAGCCAGCACAGAAGCCTTCCAGCAACTGGCATAACAGGTACGCCTTAACCCGCTCCACCACCCGCTCAGACCCTTAAAAGAGATGGTAATTTCAGAGTATTTAAACACCCCAAAGATCAACACCTCCCAAGAGCACCAGAGCAAATGAGGGGTCATTTATACGTTAATTTCATCAAGTCCCTGTTAATATGGGAAGACACAGTGTCTCTGCTTAAGGCACAACTCTCCTAAACACGAGAGTTAAGTATACAACTTTAGAACACTTTCCCACCAGGAGACTCGAACCCTAGCCAGCACAGAAGCCTTCCAGCAACTGGCATAACAGGTATGCCTTAACCCGCTCCACCACCCGCTCAGACCCTTAAAAGAGATGGTAATTTCGGAGTATTTAAACACCCCAAAGATCAACACCTCCCAAGAGCACCAGAGCAAGTGAGGGGTCATTTATACGTTAATTTCATCAAGTCCCTGTTAATATGGGAAGACACAGTGTCTCTGCTTAAGGCACAACTCTCCTAAACACGAGAGTTAAGTATACAACTTTAGAACACTTTCCCACCAGGAGACTCGAACCCTAGCCAGCACAGAAGCCTTCCAGCAACTAGCATAACAGGTACGCCTTAACCCGCTCCACCACCCACTCAGACCCTTGAAAGAGATGGTAATTTCGGAGTATTTAAACACCCCAAAGATCAACACCTCCCAGGAGCACCAGAGCAAGTGAGGGGTCATTTATACGTTAATTTCATCAAGTCCCTGTTAATATGGGAAGACACAGTGTCTCTGCTTAAGGCACAACTCTCCTAAACACGAGAGTTAAGTATACAACTTTAGAACACTTTCCCACCAGGAGACTAGAACCCTAGCCAGCACAGAAGCCTTCCAGCAACTGGCATAACAGGTACGCCTTAACCCGCTCCACCACCCGCTCAGACCCTTAAAAGAGATGGTAATTTCGGAGTATTTAAACACCCCAAAGATCAACACCTCCCAAGAGCACCAGAGCAAGTGAGGGGTCATTTATACGTTAATTTCATCAAGTCCCTGTTAATATGGGAAGACACAGTGTTTCTGCTTAAGGCACAACTCTCCTAAACACGAGAGTTAAGTATACAACTTTAGAACACTTTCCCACCAGGAGACTCGAACCCTAGCCAGCACAGAAGCCTTCCAGCAACTGGCATAACAGGTACACCTTAACCCGCTCCACCACCCGCTCAGACCCTAAAAGAGATGGTAATTTTGGAGTATTTAAACACCCCGAAGATCAACACCTCCCAAGAGCGCCAGAGCAAGTGAGGGGTCATTTATACGTTAATTTCATCAAGTCCCTGTTAATATGGGAAGACACAGTGTCTCTGCTTAAGGCACAACTCTCCTAAACACGAGAGTTAAGTATACAACTTTAGAACACTTTCCCACCAGGAGACTCGAACCCTAGCCAGCACAGAAGCCTTCCAGCAACTGGCATAACAGGTACGCCTTAACCCGCTCCACCACCCACTCAGACCCTTAAAAGAGATGGTAATTTCGGAGTATTTAAACACCCCAAAGATCAACACCTCCCAAGAGCACCAGAGCAAGTGAGGGGTCATTTATACGTTAATTTCATCAAGTCCCTGTTAATATGGGAAGACACAGTGTCTCTGCTTAAGGCACAACTCTCCTAAACACGAGAGTTAAGTATACAACTTTAGAACACTTTCCCACCATGAGACTCGAACCCTAGCCAGCACAGAAGCCTTCCAGCAACTGGCATAACAGGTACGCCTTAACCCGCTCCACCACCCGCTCAGACCCTTAAAAGAGATGGTAATTTCGGAGTATTTAAACACCCCAAAGATCAACACCTCCCAAGAGCACCAGAGCAAGTGAGGGGTCATTTATATGTTAATTTCATCAAGTCCCTGTTAATATGGGAAGACACAGTGTCTCTGCTTAAGGCACAACTCTCCTAAACACGAGAGTTAAGTATACAACTTTAGAACACTTTCCCACCAGGAGACTCGAACCCTAGCCAGCACAGAAGCCTTCCAGCAACTGGCATAACAGGTTCGCCTTAACCCGCTCCACCACCCGCTCAGACCCTTAAAAGAGATGGTAATTTCGGAGCATTTAAACACCCCAAAGATCAACACCTCCCAAGAGCACCAGAGCAAGTGAGGGGT
This sequence comes from Procambarus clarkii, assembly GCF_040958095.1. Lineage (NCBI taxonomy): Eukaryota > Metazoa > Arthropoda > Malacostraca > Decapoda > Cambaridae > Procambarus > Procambarus clarkii. The sequence goes on along the minus strand of NC_091170.1, from coordinate 4,567,732 downwards.
CATTTATACGCTAATTTCATCAAGTCCCTGTTAATATGGGAAGACACATTTTCTGTGCTTAAGGCACAACTCTCCTAAACACGAGAGTTAAGTATACAACTTTAGAACACTTTCCCACCAGGAGACTCGAACCCTAGCCAGCACAGAAGCCTTCCAGTAACTGGCATAACAGGTACGCCTTAACCCGCTCCACCACCCGCTCAGACCCTTAAAAGAGATGGTAATTTCGGAGTATTTAAACACCCCAAAGATCAACACCTCCCAAGAGCACCAGAGCAAGTGAGGGGTCATTTATACGTTAATTTCATCAAGTCCCTGTTAATATGGGAAGACACAGTGTCTCTGCTTAAGGCACAACTCTCCTAAACACGAGAGTTAAGTATACAACTTTAGAACACTTTCCCACCAGGAGACTCGAACCCTAGCCAGCACAGAAGCCTTCCAGCAACTGGCATAACAGGTACGCCTTAACCCGCTCCACCACCCGCTCAGACCCTTAAAAGAGATGGTAATTTCGGAGTATTTAAACACCCCAAAGATCAACACCTCCCAAGAGCAGCAGAGCAAGTGAGGGGTCATTTATACGTTAATTTCATCAAGTCCCTGTTAATATGGGAAGACACAGTGTCTCTGCTTAAGGCACAACTCTCCTAAACACGAATGTTAAGTATACAACTTTAGAACACTTTCCCACCAGGAGACTCGAACCCTAGCCAGCACAGAAGCCTTCCAGCAACTGGCATAACAGGTACGCCTTAACCCGCTCCACCACCCGCTCAGACCCTTAAAAGAGATGGTAATTTCAGAGTATTTAAACACCCCAAAGATCAACACCTCCCAAGAGCACCAGAGCAAATGAGGGGTCATTTATACGTTAATTTCATCAAGTCCCTGTTAATATGGGAAGACACAGTGTCTCTGCTTAAGGCACAACTCTCCTAAACACGAGAGTTAAGTATACAACTTTAGAACACTTTCCAACCAGGAGACTCGAACCCTAGCCAGCACAGAAGCCTTCCAGCAACTGGCATAGCAGGTACGCCTTAACCCGCTCCACCACCCACTCAGACCCTTGAAAGAGATGGTAATTTCGGAGTATTTAATCACCCCAAAGATCAACACCTCCCAAGAGCACCAGAGCAAGTGAGGGGTCATTTATACGTTAATTTCATCAAGTCCCTGTTAATATGGGAAGACACAGTGTCTCTGCTTAAGGCACAACTCTCCTAACACGAGAGTTAAGTATACAATTTTAGAACACTTTCCCACCAGGAGACTCGAACCCTAGCCAGCACAGAAGCCTTCCAGCAACTGGCATAACAGGTATGCCTTAACCCGCTCCACCACCCGCTCAGACCCTTAAAAGAGATGGTAATTTCGGAGTATTTAAACACCCCAAAGATCAACACCTCCCAAGAGCACCAGAGCAAGTGAGGGGTCATTTATACGTTAATTTCATCAAGTCCCTGTTAATATGGGAAGACACAGTGTTTCTGCTTAAGGCACAACTCTCCTAAACACGAGAGTTAAGTATACAACTTTAGAACACTTTCCCACCAGGAGACTCGAACCCTAGCCAGCACAGAAGCCTTCCAGCAACTGGCATAACAGGTACACCTTAACCCGCTCCACCACCCGCTCAGACCCTTAAAAGAGATGGTAATTTTGGAGTATTTAAACACCCCGAAGATCAACACCTCCCAAGAGCGCCAGAGCAAGTGAGGGGTCATTTATACGTTAATTTCATCAAGTCCCTGTTAATATGGGAAGACACAGTGTCTCTGCTTAAGGCACAACTCTCCTAAACACGAGAGTTAAGTATACAACTTTAGAACACTTTCCCACCAGGAGACTCGAACCCTAGCCAGCACAGAAGCCTTCCAGCAACTGGCATAACAGGTACGCCTTAACCCGCTCCACCACCCACTCAGACCCTTAAAAGAGATGGTAATTTCGGAGTATTTAAACACCCCAAAGATCAACACCTCCCAAGAGCACCAGAGCAAGTGAGGGGTCACTTATACGTTAATTTCATCAAGTCCCTGTTAATATGGGAAGACACAGTGTCTCTGCTTAAGGCACAACTCTCCTAAACACGAGAGTTAAGTATACAACTTTAGAACACTTTCCCACCAGGAGACTCGAACCCTAGCCAGCACAGAAGCCTTCCAGCAACTGGCATAACAGGTACGCCTTAACCCGCTCCACCACCCGCTCAGACCCTTAAAAGAGATGGTAATTTCGGAGTATTTAAACACCCCAAAGATCAACACCTCCCAAGAGCACCAGAGCAAGTGAGGGGTCATTTATATGTTAATTTCATCAAGTCCCTGTTAATATGGGAAGACACAGTGTCTCTGCTTAAGGCACAACTCTCCTAAACACGAGAGTTAAGTATACAACTTTAGAACACTTTCCCACCAGGAGACTCGAACCCTAGCCAGCACAGAAGCCTTCCAGCAACTGGCATAACAGGTTCGCCTTAACCCGCTCAGACCCTTAAAAGAGATGGTAATTTCGGAGTATTTAAACACCCCAAAGATCAACACCTCCCAAGAGCACCAGAGCAAGTGAGGGGTCATTTATACGCTAATTTCATCAAGTCCCTGTTAATATGGGAAGACACAGTGTCTGTGCTTAAGGCACAACTCTCCTAAACACGAGAGTTAAGTATACAACTTTAGAACACTTTCCCACCAGGAGACTCGAACCCTAGCCAGCACAGAAGCCTTCCAGTAACTGGCATAACAGGTACGCCTTAACCCGCTCCACCACCCGCTCAGACCCTTAAAAGAGATGGTAATTTCGGAGTATTTAAACACCCCAAAGATCAACACCTCCCAAGAGCACCAGAGCAAGTGAGGGGTCATTTATACGTTAATTTCATCAAGTCCCTGTTAATATGGGAAGACACAGTGTCTCTGCTTAAGGCACAACTCTCCTAAACACGAGAGTTAAGTATACAACTTTAGAACACTTTGACACCAGGAGACTCGAACCCTAGCCAGCACAGAAGCCTTCCAGCAACTGGCATAACAGGTTCGCCTTAACCCGCTCCACCACCCGCTCAGACCCTTAAAAGAGATGGTAATTTCGGAGTATTTAAACACCCCAAAGATCAACACCTCCCAAGAGCACCAGAGCAAGTGAGGGGTCATTTATACGCTAATTTCATCAAGTCCCTGTTAATATGGGAAGACACATTTTCTGTGCTTAAGGCACAACTCTCCTAAACACGAGAGTTAAGTATACAACTTTAGAACACTTTCCCACCAGGAGACTCGAACCCTAGCCAGCACAGAAGCCTTCCAGTAACTGGCATAACAGGTACGCCTTAACCCGCTCCACCACCCGCTCAGACCCTTAAAAGAGATGGTAATTTCGGAGTATTTAAACACCCCAAAGATCAACACCTCCCAAGAGCACCAGAGCAAGTGAGGGGTCATTTATACGTTAATTTCATCAAGTCCCTGTTAATATGGGAAGACACAGTGTCTCTGCTTAAGGCACAACTCTCCTAAACACGAGAGTTAAGTATACAACTTTAGAACACTTTCCCACCAGGAGACTCGAACCCTAGCCAGCACAGAAGCCTTCCAGCAACTGGCATAACAGGTACGCCTTAACCCGCTCCACCACCCGCTCAGACCCTTAAAAGAGATGGTAATTTCGGAGTATTTAAACACCCCAAAGATCAACACCTCCCAAGAGCAGCAGAGCAAGTGAGGGGTCATTTATACGTTAATTTCATCAAGTCCCTGTTAATATGGGAAGACACAGTGTCTCTGCTTAAGGCACAACTCTCCTAAACACGAGAGTTAAGTATACAACTTTAGAACACTTTCCCACCAGGAGACTCGAACCCTAGCCAGCACAGAAGCCTTCCAGCAACTGGCATAACAGGTACGCCTTAACCCGCTCCACCACCCGCTCAGACCCTTAAAAGAGATGGTAATTTCAGAGTATTTAAACACCCCAAAGATCAACACCTCCCAAGAGCACCAGAGCAAATGAGGGGTCATTTATACGTTAATTTCATCAAGTCCCTGTTAATATGGGAAGACACAGTGTCTCTGCTTAAGGCACAACTCTCCTAAACACGAGAGTTAAGTATACAACTTTAGAACACTTTCCAACCAGGAGACTCGAACCCTAGCCAGCACAGAAGCCTTCCAGCAACTGGCATAGCAGGTACGCCTTAACCCGCTCCACCACCCACTCAGACCCTTGAAAGAGATGGTAATTTCGGAGTATTTAATCACCCCAAAGATCAACACCTCCCAAGAGCACCAGAGCAAGTGAGGGGTCATTTATACGTTAATTTCATCAAGTCCCTGTTAATATGGGAAGACACAGTGTCTCTGCTTAAGGCACAACTCTCCTAACACGAGAGTTAAGTATACAACTTTAGAACACTTTCCCACCAGGAGACTCGAACCCTAGCCAGCACAGAAGCCTTCCAGCAACTGGCATAACAGGTATGCCTTAACCCGCTCCACCACCCGCTCAGACCCTTAAAAGAGATGGTAATTTCGGAGTATTTAAACACCCCAAAGATCAACACCTCCCAAGAGCACCAGAGCAAGTGAGGGGTCATTTATACGTTAATTTCATCAAGTCCCTGTTAATATGGGAAGACACAGTGTTTCTGCTTAAGGCACAACTCTCCTAAACACGAGAGTTAAGTATACAACTTTAGAACACTTTCCCACCAGGAGACTCGAACCCTAGCCAGCACAGAAGCCTTCCAGCAACTGGCATAACAGGTACACCTTAACCCGCTCCACCACCCGCTCAGACCCTTAAAAGAGATGGTAATTTTGGAGTATTTAAACACCCCGAAGATCAACACCTCCCAAGAGCGCCAGAGCAAGTGAGGGGTCATTTATACGTTAATTTCATCAAGTCCCTGTTAATATGGGAAGACACAGTGTCTCTGCTTAAGGCACAACTCTCCTAAACACGAGAGTTAAGTATACAACTTTAGAACACTTTCCCACCAGGAGACTCGAACCCTAGCCAGCACAGAAGCCTTCCAGCAACTGGCATAACAGGTACGCCTTAACCCGCTCCACCACCCACTCAGACCCTTAAAAGAGATGGTAATTTCGGAGTATTTAAACACCCCAAAGATCAACACCTCCCAAGAGCACCAGAGCAAGTGAGGGGTCACTTATACGTTAATTTCATCAAGTCCCTGTTAATATGGGAAGACACAGTGTCTCTGCTTAAGGCACAACTCTCCTAAACACGAGAGTTAAGTATACAACTTTAGAACACTTTCCCACCAGGAGACTCGAACCCTAGCCAGCACAGAAGCCTTCCAGCAACTGGCATAACAGGTACGCCTTAACCCGCTCCACCACCCGCTCAGACCCTTAAAAGAGATGGTAATTTCGGAGTATTTAAACACCCCAAAGATCAACACCTCCCAAGAGCACCAGAGCAAGTGAGGGGTCATTTATATGTTAATTTCATCAAGTCCCTGTTAATATGGGAAGACACAGTGTCTCTGCTTAAGGCACAACTCTCCTAAACACGAGAGTTAAGTATACAACTTTAGAACACTTTCCCACCAGGAGACTCGAACCCTAGCCAGCACAGAAGCCTTCCAGCAACTGGCATAACAGGTTCGCCTTAACCCGCTCAGACCCTTAAAAGAGATGGTAATTTCGGAGTATTTAAACACCCCAAAGATCAACACCTCCCAAGAGCACCAGAGCAAGTGAGGGGTCATTTATACGCTAATTTCATCAAGTCCCTGTTAATATGGGAAGACACAGTGTCTGTGCTTAAGGCACAACTCTCCTAAACACGAGAGTTAAGTATACAACTTTAGAACACTTTCCCACCAGGAGACTCGAACCCTAGCCAGCACAGAAGCCTTCCAGTAACTGGCATAACAGGTACGCCTTAACCCGCTCCACCACCCGCTCAGACCCTTAAAAGAGATGGTAATTTCGGAGTATTTAAACACCCCAAAGATCAACACCTCCCAAGAGCACCAGAGCAAGTGAGGGGTCATTTATACGTTAATTTCATCAAGTCCCTGTTAATATGGGAAGACACAGTGTCTCTGCTTAAGGCACAACTCTCCTAAACACGAGAGTTAAGTATACAACTTTAGAACACTTTCCCACCAGGAGACTCGAACCCTAGCCAGCACAGAAGCCTTCCAGCAACTGGCATAACAGGTACGCCTTAACCCGCTCCACCACCCGCTCAGACCCTTAAAAGAGATGGTAATTTCGGAGTATTTAAACACCCCAAAGATCAACACCTCCCAAGAGCAGCAGAGCAAGTGAGGGGTCATTTATACGTTAATTTCATCAAGTCCCTGTTAATATGGGAAGACACAGTGTCTCTGCTTAAGGCACAACTCTCCTAAACACGAGAGTTAAGTATACAACTTTAGAACACTTTCCCACCAGGAGACTCGAACCCTAGCCAGCACAGAAGCCTTCCAGCAACTGGCATAACAGGTACGCCTTAACCCGCTCAGACCCTTAAAAGAGATGGTAATTTCGGAGTATTTAAACACCCCAAAGATCAACACCTCCCAAGAGCACCAGAGCAAGTGAGGGGTCATTTATACGTTAATTTCATCAAGTCCCTGTTAATATGGGAAGACACAGTGTCTCTGCTTAAGGCACAACTCTCCTAAACACGAGAGTTAAGTATACAACTTTAGAACACTTTCCCACCAGGAGACTCGTACCCTAGCCAGCACAGAAGCCTTCCAGCAACTGGCATAACAGGTACGCCTTAACCCGCTCCACCACCCGCTCAGACCCTCAAAAGAGATGGTAATTTCGGAGTATTTAAACACCCCAAAGATCAACACCTCCCAAGAGCACCAGAGCAAGTGAGGGGTCATTTATACGTTAATTTCATCAAGTCCCTGTTAATATGGGAAGACACAGTGTCTCTGCTTAAGGCACAACTCTCCTAACACGAGAGTTAAGTATACAACTTTAGAACACTTTCCCACCAGCAGACTCGAACCCTAGCCAGCACAGTAGCCTTCCAGCAACTGGCATAACTGGTACGCCTTAACCCGCTCCACCACCCGCTCAGACCCTTAAAAGAGATGGTAATTTCAGAGTATTTAAACACCCCAAAGATCAACACCTCCCAAGAGCACCAGAGCAAGTGAGGGGTCATTTATACGTTAATTTCATCAAGTCCCTGTTAATATGGGAAGACACAGTGTCTCTGCTTAAGGCACAACTCTCCTAAACACGAGAGTTAAGTATACAACTTTAGAACACTTTCCCACCAGGAGACTCGAACCCTAGCCAGCACAGAAGCCTTCCAGCAACTGGCATAACAGGTACGCCTTAACCCGCTCCACCACCCACTCAGACCCTTGAAAGAGATGGTAATTTCGGAGTATTTAAACACCCCAAAGATCAACACCTCCCAGGAGCACCAGAGCAAGTGAGGGGTCATTTATACGTTAATTTCATCAAGTCCCTGTTAATATGGGAAGACACAGTGTCTCTGCTTAAGGCACAACTCTCCTAAACACGAGAGTTAAGTAAACAACTTTAGAACACTTTCCCACCAGGAGACTAGAACCCTAGCCAGCACAGAAGCCTTCCAGCAACTGGCATAACAGGTACGCCTTAACCCGCTCCACCACCCGCTCAGACCCTTAAAAGAGATGGTAATTTCGGAGTATTTAAACACCCCAAAGATCAACACCTCCCAAGAGCACCAGAGCAAGTGAGGGGTCATTTATACGTTAATTTCATCAAGTCCCTGTTAATATGGGAAGACACAGTGTCTCTGCTTAAGGCACAACTCTCCTAAACACGAGAGTTAAGTATACAACTTTAGAACACTTTCCCACCAGGAGACTCGAACCCTAGCCAGCACAGAAGCCTTCCAGCAACTGGCATAACAGGTACACCTTAACCCACTCCACCACCCGCTCAGACCCTTAAAAGAGATGGTAATTTTGGAGTATTTAAACACCCCGAAGATCAACACCTCCCAAGAGCGCCAGAGCAAGTGAGGGGTCATTTATACGTTAATTTCATCAAGTCCCTGTTAATATGGGAAGACACAGTGTCTCTGCTTAAGGCACAACTCTCCTAAACACGAGAGTTAAGTATACAACTTTAGAACACTTTCCCACCAGGAGACTCGAACCCTAGCCAGCACAGAAGCCTTCCAGCAACTGGCATAACAGGTACGCCTTAACCCGCTCCACCACCCACTCAGACCCTTAAAAGAGATGGTAATTTCGGAGTATTTAAACACCCCAAAGATCAACACCTCCCAAGAGCACCAGAGCAAGTGAGGGGTCATTTATACGTTAATTTCATCAAGTCCCTGTTAATATGGGAAGACACAGTGTCTCTGCTTAAGGCACAACTCTCCTAAACACGAGAGTTAAGTATACAACTTTAGAACACTTTCCCACCAGGAGACTCGAACCCTAGCCAGCACAGAAGCCTTCCAGCAACTGGCATAACAGGTACGCCTTAACCCGCTCCACCACCCGCTCAGACCCTTAAAAGAGATGGTAATTTCGGAGTATTTAAACACCCCAAAGATCAACACCTCCCAAGAGCACCAGAGCAAGTGAGGGGTCATTTATATGTTAATTTCATCAAGTCCCTGTTAATATGGGAAGACACAGTGTCTCTGCTTAAGGCACAACTCTCCTAAACACGAGAGTTAAGTATACAACTTTAGAACACTTTCCCACCAGGAGACTCGAACCCTAGCCAGCACAGAAGCCTTCCAGCAACTGGCATAACAGGTACACCTTAACCCACTCCACCACCCGCTCAGACCCTTAAAAGAGATGGTAATTTTGGAGTATTTAAACACCCCGAAGATCAACACCTCCCAAGAGCGCCAGAGCAAGTGAGGGGTCATTTATACGTTAATTTCATCAAGTCCCTGTTAATATGGGAAGACACAGTGTCTCTGCTTAAGGCACAACTCTCCTAAACACGAGAGTTAAGTATACAACTTTAGAACACTTTCCCACCAGGAGACTCGAACCCTAGCCAGCACAGAAGCCTTCCAGCAACTGGCATAACAGGTACGCCTTAACCCGCTCCACCACCCACTCAGACCCTTAAAAGAGATGGTAATTTCGGAGTATTTAAACACCCCAAAGATCAACACCTCCCAAGAGCACCAGAGCAAGTGAGGGGTCATTTATACGTTAATTTCATCAAGTCCCTGTTAATATGGGAAGACACAGTGTCTCTGCTTAAGGCACAACTCTCCTAAACACGAGAGTTAAGTATACAACTTTAGAACACTTTCCCACCAGGAGACTCGAACCCTAGCCAGCACAGAAGCCTTCCAGCAACTGGCATAACAGGTACGCCTTGACCCGTTCCACCACCCGCTCAGACCCTTAAAAGAGATGGTAATTTCGGAGTATTTAAACACCCCAAAGATCAACACCTCCCAAGAGCACCAGAGCAAGTGAGGGGTCATTTATATGTTAATTTCATCAAGTCCCTGTTAATATGGGAAGACACAGTGTCTCTGCTTAAGGCACAACTCTCCTAAACACGAGAGTTAAGTATACAACTTTAGAACACTTTCCCACCAGGAGACTCGAACCCTAGCCAGCACAGAAGCCTTCCAGCAACTGGCATAACAGGTTCGCCTTAACCCGCTCCACCACCCGCTCAGACCCTTAAAAGAGATGGTAATTTCGGAGTATTTAAACACCCCAAAGATCAACACCTCCCAAGAGCACCAGAGCAAGTGAGGGGTCATTTATACGCTAATTTCATCAAGTCCCTGTTAATATGGGAAGACACAGTGTCTGTGCTTAAGGCACAACTCTCCTAAACACGAGAGTTAAGTATACAACTTTAGAACACTTTCCCACCAGGAGACTCGAACCCTAGCCAGCACAGAAGCCTTCCAGTAACTGGCATAACAGGTACGCCTTAACCTGCTCCACCACCAGCTCAGACCCTTAAAAGAGATGGTAATTTCGGAGTATTTAAACACCCCAAAGATCAACACCTCCCAAGAGCACCAGAGCAAGTGAGGGGTCATTTATACGTTAATTTCATCAAGTCCCTGTTAATATGGGAAGACACAGTGTCTCTGCTTAAGGCACAACTCTCCTAAACACGAGAGTTAAGTATACAACTTTAGAACACTTTCCCACCAGGAGACTCGAACCCTAGCCAGCACAGAAGCCTTCCAGCAACTGGCATAACAGGTACGCCTTAACCCGCTCAGACCCTTAAAAGAGATGGTAATTTCGGAGTATTTAAACACCCCAAAGATCAACACCTCCCAAGAGCACCAGAGCAAGTGAGGGGTCATTTATACGTTAATTTCATCAAGTCCCTGTTAATATGGGAAGACACAGTGTCTCTGCTTAAGGCACAACTCTCCAAAACACGAGAGTTAAGTATACAACTTTAGAACACTTTCCCACCAGGAGACTCGTACCCTAGCCAGCACAGAAGCCTTCCAGCAACTGGCATAACAGGTACGCCTTAACCCGCTCCACCACCCGCTCAGACCCTTAAAAGAGATGGTAATTTCGGAGTATTTAAACACCCCAAAGATCAACACCTCCCAAGAGCACCAGAGCAAGTGAGGGGTCATTTATACGTTAATTTCATCAAGTCCCTGTTAATATGGGAAGACACAGTGTCTCTGCTTAAGGCACAACTCTCCTAACACGAGAGTTAAGTATACAACTTTAGAACACTTTCCCACCAGCAGACTCGAACCCTAGCCAGCACAGTAGCCTTCCAGCAACTGGCATAACTGGTACGCCTTAACCCGCTCCACCACCCGCTCAGACCCTTAAAAGAGATGGTAATTTCAGAGTATTTAAACACCCCAAAGATCAACACCTCCCAAGAGCACCAGAGCAAGTGAGGGGTCATTTATACGTTAATTTCATCAAGTCCCTGTTAATATGGGAAGACACAGTGTCTCTGCTTAAGGCACAACTCTCCTAAACACGAGAGTTAAGTATACAACTTTAGAACACTTTCCCACCAGGAGACTCGAACCCTAGCCAGCACAGAAGCCTTCCAGCAACTGGCATAACAGGTACGCCTTAACCCGCTCCACCACCCACTCAGACCCTTGAAAGAGATGGTAATTTCGGAGTATTTAAACACCCCAAAGATCAACACCTCCCAGGAGCACCAGAGCAAGTGAGGGGTCATTTATACGTTAATTTCATCAAGTCCCTGTTAATATGGGAAGACACAGTGTCTCTGCTTAAGGCACAACTCTCCTAAACACGAGAGTTAAGTATACAACTTTAGAACACTTTCCCACCAGGAGACTAGAACCCTAGCCAGCACAGAAGCCTTCCAGCAACTGGCATAACAGGTACGCCTTAACCCGCTCCACCACCCGCTCAGACCCTTAAAAGAGATGGTAATTTCGGAGTATTTAAACACCCCAAAGATCAACACCTCCCAAGAGCACCAGAGCAAGTGAGGGGTCATTTATACGTTAATTTCATCAAGTCCCTGTTAATATGGGAAGACACAGTGTCTCTGCTTAAGGCACAACTCTCCTAAACACGAGAGTTAAGTATACAACTTTAGAACACTTTCCCACCAGGAGACTCGAACCCTAGCCAGCACAGAAGCCTTCCAGCAACTGGCATAACAGGTACACCTTAACCCACTCCACCACCCGCTCAGACCCTTAAAAGAGATGGTAATTTTGGAGTATTTAAACACCCCGAAGATCAACACCTCCCAAGAGCGCCAGAGCAAGTGAGGGGTCATTTATACGTTAATTTCATCAAGTCCCTGTTAATATGGGAAGACACAGTGTCTCTGCTTAAGGCACAACTCTCCTAAACACGAGAGTTAAGTATACAACTTTAGAACACTTTCCCACCAGGAGACTCGAACCCTAGCCAGCACAGAAGCCTTCCAGCAACTGGCATAACAGGTACGCCTTAACCCGCTCCACCACCCACTCAGACCCTTAAAAGAGATGGTAATTTCGGAGTATTTAAACACCCCAAAGATCAACACCTCCCAAGAGCACCAGAGCAAGTGAGGGGTCATTTATACGTTAATTTCATCAAGTCCCTGTTAATATGGGAAGACACAGTGTCTCTGCTTAAGGCACAACTCTCCTAAACACGAGAGTTAAGTATACAACTTTAGAACACTTTCCCACCAGGAGACTCGAACCCTAGCCAGCACAGAAGCCTTCCAGCAACTGGCATAACAGGTACGCCTTAACCCGCTCCACCACCCGCTCAGACCCTTAAAAGAGATGGTAATTTCGGAGTATTTAAACACCCCAAAGATCAACACCTCCCAAGAGCACCAGAGCAAGTGAGGGGTCATTTATATGTTAATTTCATCAAGTCCCTGTTAATATGGGAAGACACAGTGTCTCTGCTTAAGGCACAACTCTCCTAAACACGAGAGTTAAGTATACAACTTTAGAACACTTTCCCACCAGGAGACTCGAACCCTAGCCAGCACAGAAGCCTTCCAGCAACTGGCATAACAGGTTCGCCTTAACCCGCTCCACCACCCGCTCAGACCCTTAAAAGAGATGGTAATTTCGGAGTATTTAAACACCCCAAAGATCAACACCTCCCAAGAGCACCAGAGCAAGTGAGGGGTCATTTATACGCTAATTTCATCAAGTCCCTGTTAATATGGGAAGACACAGTGTCTGTGCTTAAGGCACAACTCTCCTAAACACGAGAGTTAAGTATACAACTTTAGAACACTTTCCCACCAGGAGACTCGAACCCTAGCCAGCACAGAAGCCTTCCAGTAACTGGCATAACAGGTACGCCTTAACCTGCTCCACCACCAGCTCAGACCCTTAAAAGAGATGGTAATTTCGGAGTATTTAAACACCCCAAAGATCAACACCTCCCAAGAGCACCAGAGCAAGTGAGGGGTCATTTATACGTTAATTTCATCAAGTCCCTGTTAATATGGGAAGACACAGTGTCTCTGCTTAAGGCACAACTCTCCTAAACACGAGAGTTAAGTATACAACTTTAGAACACTTTCCCACCAGGAGACTCGAACCCTAGCCAGCACAGAAGCCTTCCAGCAACTGGCATAACAGGTACGCCTTAACCCGCTCCACCACCCACTCAGACCCTTAAAAGAGATGGTAATTTCAGAGTATTTAAACACCCCAAAGATCAACACCTCCCAAGAGCAGCAGAGCAAGTGAGGGGTCATTTATACGTTAATTTCATCAAGTCCCTGTTAATATGGGAAGACACAGTGTCTCTGCTTAAGGCACAACTCTCCTAAACACGAGAGTTAAGTATACAACTTTAGAACACTTTCCCACCAGGAGACTCGAACCCTAGCCAGCACAGAAGCCTTCCAGCAACTGGCATAACAGGAACGCCTTAACCCGCTCAGACCCTTAAAAGAGATGGTAATTTCGGAGTATTTAAACACCCCAAAGATCAACACCTCCCAAGAGCACCAGAGCAAGTGAGGGGTCATTTATACGTTAATTTCATCAAGTCCCTGTTAATATGGGAAGACACAGTGTCTCTGCTTAAGGCACAACTCTCCTAAACACGAGAGTTAAGTATACAACTTTAGAACACTTTCCCACCAGGAGACTCGAACCCTAGCCAGCACAGAAGCCTTCCAGCAACTGGCATAACAGGTACGCCTTAACCCGCTCCACCACCCGCTCAGACCCTTAAAAGAGATGGTAATTTCGGAGTATTTAAACACCCCAAAGATCAACACCTCCCAAGAGCACCAGAGCAAGTGAGGGGTCATTTATATGTTAATTTCATCAAGTCCCTGTTAATATGGGAAGACACAGTGTCTCTGCTTAAGGCACAACTCTCCTAAACACGAGAGTTAAGTAAACAACTTTAGAACACTTTCCCACCAGGAGACTCGAACCCTAGCCAGCACAGAAGCCTTCCAGCAACTGGCATAACAGGTTCGCCTTAACCCGCTCCACCACCCGCTCAGACCCTTAAAAGAGATGGTAATTTCGGAGTATTTAAACACCCCAAAGATCAACACCTCCCAAGAGCACCAGAGCAAGTGAGGGGTCATTTATACGCTAATTTCATCAAGTCCCTGTTAATATGGGAAGACACAGTGTCTGTGCTTAAGGCACAACTCTCCTAAACACGAGAGTTAAGTATACAACTTTAGAACACTTTCCCACCAGGAGACTCGAACCCTAGCCAGCACAGAAGCCTTCCAGTAACTGGCATAACAGGTACGCCTTAACCTGCTCCACCACCAGCTCAGACCCTTAAAAGAGATGGTAATTTCGGAGTATTTAAACACCCCAAAGATCAACACCTCCCAAGAGCACCAGAGCAAGTGAGGGGTCATTTATACGTTAATTTCATCAAGTCCCTGTTAATATGGGAAGACACAGTGTCTCTGCTTAAGGCACAACTCTCCTAAACACGAGAGTTAAGTATACAACTTTAGAACACTTTCCCACCAGGAGACTCGAACCCTAGCCAGCACAGAAGCCTTCCAGCAACTGGCATAACAGGTACGCCTTAACCCGCTCCACCACCCACTCAGACCCTTAAAAGAGATGGTAATTTCGGAGTATTTAAACACCCCAAAGATCAACACCTCCCAAGAGCAGCAGAGCAAGTGAGGGGTCATTTATACGTTAATTTCATCAAGTCCCTGTTAATATGGGAAGACACAGTGTCTCTGCTTAAGGCACAACTCTCCTAAACACGAGAGTTAAGTATACAACTTTAGAACACTTTCCCACCAGGAGACTCGAACCCTAGCCAGCACAGAAGCCTTCCAGCAACTGGCATAACAGGAACGCCTTAACCCGCTCAGACCCTTAAAAGAGATGGTAATTTCGGAGTATTTAAACACCCCAAAGATCAACACCTCCCAAGAGCACCAGAGCAAGTGAGGGGTCATTTATACGTTAATTTCATCAAGTCCCTGTTAATATGGGAAGACACAGTGTCTCTGCTTAAGGCACAACTCTCCTAAACACGAGAGTTAAGTATACAACTTTAGAACACTTTCCCACCAGGAGACTCGAACCCTAGCCAGCACAGAAGCCTTCCAGCAACTGGCATAACAGGTACGCCTTAACCCGCTCCACCACCCGCTCAGTCCCTTAAAAGAGATGGTAATTTCGGAGTATTTAAACACCCCAAAGATCAACACCTCCCAAGAGCACCAGAGCAAGTGAGGGGTCATTTATACGTTAATTTCATCAAGTCCCTGTTAATATGGGAAGAGACAGTGTCTCTGCTTAAGGCACAACTCTCCTAAACACGAGAGTTAAGTATACAACTTTAGAACACTTTCCCACCAGGAGACTCGAACCCTAGCCAGCACAGAAGCCTTCCAGCAACTGGCATAACAGGTACGCCTTAACCCGCTCCACCACCCGCTCAGACCCTTAAAAGAGATGGTAATTTCGGAGTATTTAAACACCCCAAAGATCAACACCTCCCAAGAGCACCAGAGCAAGTGAGGGGTCATTTATACGTTAATTTCATCAAGTCCCTGTTAATATGGGAAGACACAGTGTCTCTGCTTAAGGCACAACTCTCCTAAACACGAGAGTTAAGTATACAACTTTAGAACACTTTCCCACCAGGAGACTCGAACCCTAGCCAGCACAGAAGCCTTCCAGCAACTGGCATAACAGGTACGCCTTAACCCGCTCCACCACCCGCTCAGACCCTTAAAAGAGATGGTAATTTCGGAGTATTTAAACACCCCAAAGATCAACACCTCCCAAGAGCACCAGAGCAAGTGAGGGGTCATTTATACGTTAATTTCATCAAGTCCCTGTTAATATGGGAAGACACAGTGTCTCTGCTTAAGGCACAACTCTCCTAAACACGAGAGTTAAGTATACAACTTTAGAACACTTTCCCACCAGGAGACTCGAACCCTAGCCAGCACAGAAGCCTTCCAGCAACTGGCATAACAGGTACGCCTTAACCCGCTCCACCACCCGCTCAGACCCTTAAAAGAGATGGTAATTTCGGAGTATTTAAACACCCCAAAGATCAACACCTCCCAAGAGCACCAGAGCAAGTGAGGGGTCATTTATACGTTAATTTCATCAAGTCCCTGTTAATATGGGAAGACACAGTGTCTCTGCTTAAGGCACAACTCTCCTAAACACGAGAGTTAAGTATACAACTTTAGA
>NC_091170.1:4518715-4551074 GCF_040958095.1 Procambarus clarkii | reverse complement strand
GGCCAACAAGGTGGCAGTTACATGCAGTATCCACTACACCATTCTTCAAAGCCATAAGAGAGGTAGGAATTCTGGGGTATTTAACCAACCAGAACTCCAATCCTCTCCCAGGCAATGAGATAGTGTGGGACCTCTAATGCTCTTTCATCGGTTCCTGTTATATGGGAAAACTCAGTGCCAAATGCTTAATGCACAGAATACCCTATTCCAGTAGCTGAAGTTTATAACTTTTTAGACACTCAACCCACCAGGAGACTCGAACACTGGCCAACAAGGTGGCAGTTGCATGCTGTATCCACTACACCATACTTCAAAGCCATAAGAGAGGTAGGAATTCTGGGGTATATAACCAACCAGAACTCCAATCCTCTCCCAGGCAATGAGATAGTGTGGGACCTCTAATGCTCTTTTATCGGTTCCTGTTATATGGGAAAACTCAGTGCCAAATGCTTAATGCACAGACTACCCTATTCCAGTAGCTGAAGTTTATAACTTTTTAGACACTCAACCCACCAGGAGACTCGAACACTGGCCAACAAGGTGGCAGTTGCATGCTGTATCCACTACACCATACTTCAAAGCCATAAGAGAGGTAGGAATTCTGGGGTATTTAACCAACCAGAACTCCAATCCTCTCCCAGGCAATGAGATAGTGTGGGACCTCTAATGCTCTTTCATCGGTTCCTGTTATATGGGAAAATTCAGTGCCAAATGCTTAATGCACAGACTACCCTATTCCAGTAGCTGAAGTATATAACTTTTTAGACACTCAACCCACCAGGAGACTCGAACACTGGCCAACAAGGTGGCAGTTGCATGCTGTATCCACTACACCATACTTCAAAGCCATAAGAGAGGTAGGAATTCTTGGGTATTTAACCAACCAGTACTCCAATCCTCTCCCAGGCAATGAGATAGTGTGGGACCTCTAATTCTCTTTCATCGGTTCTTGTTATATGGGAAAACTCAGTGCCAAATGCTTAATGTACAGACTACCCTATTCCAGTAGCTGAAGTTTATAACTTTTTAGACACTCAACCCACCAGGAGACTCGAACACTGGCCAACAAGGTGGCAGTTGCATGCTGTATCCACTACAACATACTTCAAAGCCATAAGAGAGGTAGGAATTCTGGGGTATTTAACCAACAAGAACTCCAATCCTCTCCCAGGCAATGAGATAGTGTGGGACCTCTAATGCTCTTTCATCGGTTCCTGTTATATGGGAAAACTCAGTGCCAAATGCTTAATGCACAGACTACCCTATTCCAGTAGCTGAAGTTTATAACTTTTTAGACACTCAACCCACCAGGAGACTCGAACACTGGCCAACAAGGTGGCAGTTACATGCTGTATCCACTACACCATACTTCAAAGCTATAAGAGATGTAGGAATTCTGTGGTATTTAACCAACCAGAACTCCAATCCTCTCCCAGGCAATGAGATAGTGTGGGACCTCTAATGCTCTTTCATCGGTTCCTGTTATATGGGAAAACTCAGTGCCAAATGCTTAATGCACAGACTACCCTATTCCAGTAGCTGAAGTTTATAACTTTTTAGACACTCAACCCACCAGAAGACTCGAACACTGGCCAACAAGGTGGCAGTTACATGCAGTATCCACTACACCATACTTCAAAGCCATAAGAGAGGTAGGAATTCTGGGGTATATAACCAACCAGAACTCCAATCCTCTCCCAGGCAATGAGATAGTGTGGGACCTCTAATTCTCTTTCATCGGTTCTTGTTATATGGGAAAACTCAGTGCCAAATGCTTAATGTACAGACTACCCTATTCCAGTAGCTGAAGTTTATAACTTTTTAGACACTCAACCCACCAGGAGACTCGAACACTGGCCAACAAGGTGGCAGTTGCATGCTGTATCCACTACAACATACTTCAAAGCCATAAGAGAGGTAGGAATTCTGGGGTATTTAACCAACCAGAACTCCAATCCTCTCCCAGGCAATGAGATAGTGTGGGACCTCTAATGCTCTTTCATCGGTTCCTGTTATATGGGAAAATTCAGTGCCAAATGCTTAATGCACAGACTACCCTATTCCAGTAGCTGAAGTATATAACTTTTTAGACACTCAACCCACCAGGAGACTCGAACACTGGCCAACAAGGTGGCAGTTGCATGCTGTATCCACTACACCATACTTCAAAGCCATAAGAGAGGTAGGAATTCTTGGGTATTTAACCAACCAGTACTCCAATCCTCTCCCAGGCAATGAGATAGTGTGGGACCTCTAATTCTCTTTCATCGGTTCTTGTTATATGGGAAAACTCAGTGCCAAATGCTTAATGTACAGACTACCCTATTCCAGTAGCTGAAGTTTATAACTTTTTAGACACTCAACCCACCTGGAGACTCGAACACTGGCCAACAAGGTGGCAGTTGCATGCTGTATCCACTACAACATACTTCAAAGCCATAAGAGAGGTAGGAATTCTGGGGTATTTAACCAACATGAACTCCAATCCTCTCCCAGGCAATGAGATAGTGTGGGACCTCTAATGCTCTTTCATCGGTTCCTGTTATATGGGAAAACTCAGTGCCAAATGCTTAATTCACAGACTACCCTATTCCAGTAGCTGAAGTTTATAACTTTTTAGACACTCAACCCACCAGGAGACTCGAACACTGGCCAACAAGGTGGCAGTTACATGCTGTATCCACTACACCATACTTCAAAGCTATAAGAGATGTAGGAATTCTGGGGTATTTAACCAACCAGAACTCCAATCCTCTCCCAGGCAATGAGATAGTGTGGGACCTCTAATGCTCTTTCATCGGTTCCTGTTATATGGGAAAACTCAGTGCCAAATGCTTAATGCACAGACTACCCTATTCCAGTAGCTGAAGTTTATAACTTTTTATACACTCAACCCACCAGAAGACTCGAACACTGGCCAACAAGGTGGCAGTTACATGCAGTATCCACTACACCATACTTCAAAGCCATAAGAGAGGTAGGAATTCTGGGGTATTTAACCAACCAGAACTCCAATCCTCTCCCAGGCAATGAGATAGTGTGGGACCTCTAATGCTCTTTTATCGGTTCCTGTTATATGGGAAAACTCAGTGCCAAATGCTTAATGCACAGACTACCCTATTCCAGTAGCTGAAGTTTATAACTTTTTAGACACTCAACCCACCAGGAGACTCGAACACTGGCCAACAAGGTGGCAGTTGCATGCTGTATCCACTACAACATACTTCAAAGCCATAAGAGAGGTAGGAATTCTGGGGTATTTAACCAACAAGAACTCCAATCCTCTCCCAGGCAATGAGATAGTGTGGGACCTCTAATGCTCTTTCATCGGTTCCTGTTATATGGGAAAACTCAGTGCCAAATGCTTAATGCACAGACTACCCTATTCCAGTAGCTGAAGTTTATAACTTTTTAGACACTCAACCCACCAGGAGACTCGAACACTGGCCAACAAGGTGGCAGTTACATGCTGTATCCACTACACCATACTTCAAAGCTATAAGAGATGTAGGAATTCTGGGGTATTTAACCAACCAGAACTCCAATCCTCTCCCAGGCAATGAGATAGTGTGGGACCTCTAATGCTCTTTCATCGGTTCCTGTTATATGGGAAAACTCAGTGCCAAATGCTTAATGCACAGACTACCCTATTCCAGTAGCTGAAGTTTATAACTTTTTAGACACTCAACCCACCAGAAGACTCGAACACTGGCCAACAAGGTGGCAGTTACATGCAGTATCCACTACACCATACTTCAAAGCCATAAGAGAGGTAGGAATTCTGGTGTATATAACCAACCAGAACTCCAATCCTCTCCCAGGCAATGAGATAGTGTGGGACCTCTAATTCTCTTTCATCGGTTCTTGTTATATGGGAAAACTCAGTGCCAAATGCTTAATGTACAGACTACCCTATTCCAGTAGCTGAAGTTTATAACTTTTTAGACACTCAACCCACCAGGAGACTCGAACACTGGCCAACAAGGTGGCAGTTGCATGCTGTATGCACTACAACATACTTCAAAGCCATAAGAGAGGTAGGAATTCTGGGGTATTTAACCAACCAGAACTCCACTCCTCTCCCAGGCAATGAGATAGTGTGGGACCTCTAATGCTCTTTTATCGGTTCCTGTTATATGGGAAAATTCAGTGCCAAATGCTTAATGCACAGACTACCCTATTCCAGTAGCTGAAGTATATAACTTTTTAGACACTCAACCCACCAGGAGACTCGAACACTGGCCAACAAGGTGGCAGTTGCATGCTGTATCCACTACACCATACTTCAAAGCCATAAGAGAGGTAGGAATTCTTGGGTATTTAACCAACCAGTACTCCAATCCTCTCCCAGGCAATGAGATAGTGTGGGACCTCTAATTCTCTTTCATCGGTTCTTGTTATATGGGAAAACTCAGTGCCAAATGCATAATGTACAGACTACCCTATCCCAGTAGCTGAAGTTTATAACTTTTTAGACACTCAACCCACCTGGAGACTCGAACACTGGCCAACAAGGTGGCAGTTGCATGCTGTATCCACTACAACATACTTCAAAGCCATAAGAGAGGTAGGAATTCTGGGGTATTTAACCAACGAGAACTCCAATCCTCTCCCAGGCAATGAGATAGTGTGGGACCTCTAATGCTCTTTCATCGGTTCCTGTTATATGGGAAAACTCAGTGCCAAATGCTTAATGCACAGACTACCCTATTCCAGTAGCTGAAGTTTATAACTTTTTAGCCACTCAACCCACCAGGAGACTCGAACACTGGCCAACAAGGTGGCAGTTACATGCTGTATCCACTACACCATACTTCAAAGCTATAAGAGATGTAGGAATTCTGGGGTATTTAACCAACCAGAACTCCAATCCTCTCCCAGGCAATGAGATAGTGTGGGACCTCTAATGCTCTTTCATCGGTTCCTGTTATATGGGAAAACTCAGTGCCAAATGCTTAATGCACAGACTACCCTATTCCACTAGCTGAAGTTTATAACTTTTTAGACACTCCACCCACCAGGAGACTCAAACACTGGCCAACAAGGTGGCAGTTACATGCAGTATCCACTACACCATACTTCAAAGCCATAAGAGAGGTAGGAATTCTGGGGTATATAACCAACCAGAACTCCAATCCTCTCCCAGGCAATGAGATAGTGTGGGACCTCTAATGCTCTTTTATCGGTTCCTGTTATATGGGAAAACTCAGTGCCAAATGCTTAATGCACAGACTACCCTATTCTAGTAGCTGAAGTTTATAACTTTTTAGACACTCAACCCACCAGGAGACTCGAACACTGGCCAACAAGGTGGCAGTTACATGCTGTATCCACTACACCATACTTCAAAGCTATAAGAGATGTAGGAATTCTGGGGTATTTAACCAACCAGAACTCCAATCCTCTCCCAGGCAATGAGATAGTGTGGGACCTCTAATGCTCTTTCATCGGTTCCTGTTATATGGGAAAACTCAGTGCCAAATGCTTAATGCACAGACTACCCTATTCCAGTAGCTGAAGTTTATAACTTTTTAGACACTCAACCCACCAGAAGACTCGAACACTGGCCAACAAGGTGGCAGTTACATGCAGTATCCACTACACCATACTTCAAAGCCATAAGAGAGGTAGGAATTCTGGGGTATATAACCAACCAGAACTCCAATCCTCTCCCAGGCAATGAGATAGTGTGGGACCTCTAATTCTCTTTCATCGGTTCTTGTTATATGGGAAAACTCAGTGCCAAATGCTTAATGTACAGACTACCCTATTCCAGTAGCTGAAGTTTATAACTTTTTAGACACTCAACCCACCAGGAGACTCGAACACTGGCCAACAAGGTGGCAGTTGCATGCTGTATCCACTACAACATACTTCAAAGCCATAAGAGAGGTAGGAATTCTGGGGTATTTAACCAACCAGAACTCGAATCCTCTCCCAGGCAATGAGATAGTGTGGGACCTCTAATGCTCTTTCATCGGTTCCTGTTATATGGGAAAACTCAGTGCCAAATGCTTAATGCACAGACTACCCTATTCCAGTAGCTGAAGTATATAACTTTTTAGACACTCAACCCACCAGGAGACTCGAACACTGGCCAACAAGGTGGCAGTTGCATGCTGTATCCACTACAACATACTTCAAAGCCATAAGAGAGGTAGGAATTCTGGGGTATTGAACCAACCAGAACTCCAATCCTCTCCCAGGCAATGAGATAGTGTGGGACCTCTAATGCTCTTTCATCGGTTCCTGTTATATGGGAAAATTCAGTGCCAAATGCTTAATGCACAGACTACCCTATTCCAGTAGCTGAAGTTTATAACTTTTTAGACACTCAACCCACCAGGAGACTCGAACACTGGCCAACAAGGTGGCAGTTACATGCTGTATCCACTACACCATACTTCAAAGCTATAAGAGAGGTAGGAATTCTGGGGTATTTAACCAACCAGAACTCCAATCCTCTCCCAGGCAATGAGATAGTGTGGGACCTCTAATGCTCTTTCATCGGTTCCTGTTATATGGGAAAACTCAGTGCAAAATGCTTAATGCACAGACTACCCTATTCCAGTAGCTGAAGTTTATAACTTTTTAGACACTCAATCCCACCAGGAGACTCGAACACTGGCCAACAAGGTGGCAGTTGCATTGCTGTATCCACTACACCATACTTCAAAGCCATAAGAGAGGTAGGAATTCTGGGGTATTTAACCAACCAGAACTCCAATCCTCTCCCAGGCAATGAGATAGTGTGGGACCTCTAATGCTCTTTCATCGGTTCCTGTTATATGGGAAAACTCAGTGCCAAATGCTTAATGCACAGACTACCCTATTCCAGTAGCTGAAGTTTATAACTTTTTAGACACTCAATCCCACCAGGAGACTCGAACACTGGCCAACAAGGTGGCAGTTGCATGCTGTATCCACTACACCATACTTCAAAGCCATAAGAGAGGTAGGAATTCTGAGGTATTTAACCAACGAGAACTCCAATCCTCTCCCAGGCAATGAGATAGTGTGGGACCTCTAATGCTCTTTCATCGGTTCCTGTTATATGGGAAAACTCAGTGCCTAATGCTTAATGCACAGACTACCCTATTCCAGTAGCTGAAGTTTATAACTTTTTAGACACTCAACCCACCAGGAGACACGAACACTGGACCAACAAGGTGGACAGTTGCATGCTGTATCCACTACACCATACTTCAAAGCCATAAGAGAGGTAGTAATTCTGGGGTACTTAACCTAACCATAACTCCAATCCTCTCCCTAGGCAATGAGATAGTGTGGGACCTCTAATGCTCTTTCATCGGTTCCTGTTATATGGGAAAACTCAGTGCCAAATGCTTAATGCACAGACTACCCTTATTCCAGTAGCTGAAGTTTATAACTTTGTAGACACTCAACCCACCAGGAGACTCGAACACTGGCCAACAAGGTGGCAGTTACATGCATGTATCCACTATACCATACTTCAAAGCCATAAGAGAGGTAGGAATTCTGGGGTATTTAACCAACCAGAACTCCAATCCTCTCCCAGGCAATGAGATAGTGTGGGACCTCTAATGCTCTTTCATCGGTTCCTGTTATATGGGAAAACTCAGTGCCAAATGCTTAATGCACAGACTACCCTATTCCAGTAGCTGAAGTTTATAACTTTTTAGACACTCAACCCACCAGGAGACTCGAACACTGGCCAACAAGGTGGCAGTTGCATGATGTATCCACTACACCATACTTCAAAGCCATAAGAGAGGTAGGAATTCTGGGGTATTTAACCAACCAGAACTCCAATCCTCTCCCAGGCAATGAGATAGTGTGGGACCTCTAATGCTCTTTCATCGGTTCCTGTCATATGGGAAAACTCAGTGCCAAATGCTTAATGCACAGACTACCCTATTCCAGTAGCTGAAGTTTATAACTTTTTAGACACTCAACCCACCGGAGACTCGAACACTGGCCAACAAGGTGGCAGTTGCATGCTGTATCCACTTACACCATACTTCAAAGCCATAAGAAAGGTTAGGAATTCTGGGGTATTTAACCAACCTAGAACTCCAATCCTCTCCCAGGCAATGAGATAGTGTGGGACCTCTAATGCTCTTTCATCGGTTCCTGTTATATGGAAAAACTCAGTGCCAAATGCTTAATGCACAGACTACCCTATTCCAGTAGCTGAAGTTTATAACTTTTTAGACACTCATCCCACCAGGAGACTCGAACACTGGCCAGCAAGGTGGCAGTTGCATGCTGTATCCACTACACCATACTTCAAAGCCATAAGAGAGGTAGGAATTCTGAGGTATTTAACCAACGAGAACTCCAATCCTCTCCCAGGCAATGAGATAGTGTGGGACCTCTAATGCTCTTTCATCGGTTCCTGTTATATGGGAAAACTCAGTGTCAAATGCTTAATGCACAGACTACCCTATTCCAGTAGCTGAAGTTTATAACTTTTTAGACACTCAATCCCACCAGGAGACTCGAACACTGGCCAACAAGGTGGCAGTTGCATGCTGTATACACTACACCATACTTCAAAGATCATAAGAGAGGTAGGAATTCTGGGGTACTTAACCAACCATAACTCCAATCCTCTCCCAGGCAATGAGATAGTGTGGGACCTCTAATGCTCTTTCATCGGTTCCTGTTATATGGGAAAACTCAGTGCCAAATGCTTAATGCACAGACTACCCTATTCCAGTAGCTGAAGTTTATAACTTTTTAGACACTCAACCCACCAGGAGACTCGAACACTGGCCAACAAGGTGGCAGTTACATGCAGTATCCACTATACCATACTTCAAAGCCATAAGAGAGGTAGGAATTCTGGGGTATTTAACCAACCAGAACTCCAATCCTCTCCCAGGCAATGAGATAGTGTGGGACCTCTAATGCTCTTTCATCGGTTCCTGTTATATGGGAAAACTCAGTGCCAAATGCTTAATGCACAGACTACCCTATTCCAGTAGCTGAAGTTTATAACTTTTTAGACACTCAATCCCACCAGGAGACTCGAACACTGGCCAACAAGGTGGCAGTTGCATGATGTATCCACTACACCATACTTCAAAGCCATAAGAGAGGTAGGAATTCTGGGGTATTTAACCAACCAGAACTCCAATCCTCTCCCAGGCAATGAGATAGTGTGGGACCTCTAATGCTCTTTCATCGGTTCCTGTTATATGGGAAAACTCAGTGCCTAATGCTTAATGCACAGACTACCCTATTCCAGTAGCTGAAGTTTATAACTTTTTAGACACTCAACCCACCAGGAGACTCGAACACTGGCCAACAAGGTGGCAGTTGCATGCTGTATCCACTACACCATACTTCAAAGCCATAAGAGAGGTAGGAATTCTGGGGTATTTAACCAACCAGAACTCCGATCCTCTCCCAGGCAATGAGATAGTGTGGGACCTCTAACGCTCTTTCATCGGTTCCTGTTATATGGGAAAACTCAGTGCCAAATGCTTAATGCACAGACTACCCTATTCCAGTAGCTGAAGTTTATAACTTTTTAGACACTCAACCCACCAGGAGACTCGAACACTGGCCAACAAGGTGGCAGTTGCATGCTGTATACACTACACCATACTTCAAAGCCATATGAGAGGTAGGAATTCTGGGGTATTTAACCAACCAGAACTCCAATCCTCTCCCAGGCAATGAGATAGTGTGGGACCTCTAATGCTCTTTCACCGGTTCCTGTTATATGGGAAAACTCAGTGCCAAATGCTTAATGCACAGACTACCTTATTCCAGTTGCTGAAGTTTATAACTTTTTAGACACTCAACCCACCAGGAGACTCGAACACTGGCCAACAAGGTCGCAGTTGCATGCTGTATCCACTACAAAATACTTCAAAGCCATAAGAGAGGTAGGAATTCTGGGGTATTTAACCAACTAGAACTCCAATCCTCTCCCAGGCGATGAGATAGTGTGGGACCTCTAATGCTCTTTCATCGGTTCCTGTTATATGGGAAAACTCTGTGACAAATGCTTAATGCACAGACTACCCTATTCCAGTAGCTGAAGTTTATAACTTTTTAGACACTCAACCCACCAGGAGACTCGAACACTGGCCAACAAGGTGGCAGTTGCATGCTGTATACACTACACCATACTTCAAAGTCATAAGAGAGGTAGGAATTCTGGGGTACTTAACCAACCAGAACTCCAATCCTCTCCCAGGCAATGAGATAGTGTGGGACCTCTAATGCTCTTTCATCGGTTCCTGTCATATGGGAAAACTCAGTGCCAAATGCTTAATGCACAGACTACCCTATTCCAGTAGCTGAAGTTTATAACTTTTTAGACACTCATCCCACCAGGAAACTCGAACACTGGCCAACAAGGTGGCAGTTGCATGCTGTATCCACTACACCATACTTCAAAGCCATAAGAGAGGTAGGAATTCTGGGGTATTTAACCAACCAGAACTCCAATCCTCTCCCAGGCAATGAGATAGTGTGGGACCTCTAATGCTCTTTCATCGGTTCCTGTCATATGGGAAAACTCAGTGCCAAATGCTTAATGCACAGACTACCCTATTCCAGTAGCTGAAGTTTATAACTTTTTAGACACTCAACCCACCAGGAGACTCGAACACTGGCCAACAAGGTGGCAGTTGCATGCTGTATCCACTACACCATACTTCAAAGCCATAAGAAAGGTAGGAATTCTGGGGTATTTAACCAACCAGAACTCCAATCCTCTCCCAGGCAATGAGATAGTGTGGGACCTCTAATGCTCTTTCATCGGTTCCTGTTATATGGGAAAACTCAGTGCCAAATGCTTAATGCACAGACTACCCTATTCCAGTAGCTGAAGTTTATAACTTTTTAGACACTCATCCCACCAGGAGACTCGAACACTGGCCAACAAGGTGGCAGTTGCATGCTGTATCCACTACACCATACTTCAAAGCCATAAGAGAGGTAGGAATTCTGGGGTATTTAACCAACCAGAACTCCAATCCTTTCCCAGGCAATGAGATAGTGTGGGACCTCTAATGCTCTTTCATTGGTTCCTGTTATATGGGAAAACTCAGTGTCAAATGCTTAATGCACAGACTACCCTATTCCAGTAGCTGAAGTTTATAACTTTTTAGACACTCAATCCACCAGGAGACTCGAACACTGGCCAACAAGGTGGCAGTTGCATGCTGTATCCACTACATCATACTTCAAAGCCATAAGAGAGGTAGGAATTCTGGGGTATTTAACCAACCAGAACTCCAATCCTCTCCCAGGCAATGAGATAGTGTGGGACCTCTAATGCTCTTTCATCGGTTCCTGTTATATGGGAAAACTCAGTGCCAAATGCTTAATGCACAGACTACCCTATTCCAGTAGCTGAAGTTTTTAACTTTTTAGACACTCAACCCACCAGGAGACTCGAACACTGGCCAACAAGGTGGCAGTTACATGCTGTATCCACTACACCATACTTCAAAGCCATAAGAGAGGTAGGAATTCTGGGGTATTTAACCAACTAGAACTCCAATCCTCTCCCAGGCAATGAGATAGTGTGGGACCTCTAATGCTCTTTCATCGGTTCCTTTTATATGGGAAAACTCAGTGCCAAATGCTTAATGCACAGACTACCCTATTCCAGTAGCTGAAGTTTATAACTTTTTAGACACTCAACCCACCAGGAGACTCGAACACTGGCCAACAAGGTGGCAGTTGCATGTTGTATACACTACACCATACTTCAAAGTCATAAGAGAGGTAGGAATTCTGGGGTACTTAACCAACCAGAACTCCAATCCTCTCCCAGGCAATGAGATAGTGTGGGACCTCTAATGCTCTTTCATCGGTTCCTGTTATATGGGAAAACTCAGTGCCAAATGCTTAATGTACAGACTACCTTATTCCAGTAGCTGAAGTTTATAACTTTTTAGACACTCAACCCACCAGGAGACTCGAACACTGGCCAACAAGGTGGCAGTTACATGCAGTATCCACTACACCATACTTCAAAGCCATAAGAGAGGTAGGAATTCTGGGGTATTTAACCAACCAGAACTCCAATCCTCTCCCAGGCAATAAGATAGTGTGGGACCTCTAATGCTCTTTTATCGGTTCCTGTTATATGGGAAAACTCAGTGCCAAATGCTTAATGCACAGACTACCCTATTCCAGTAGCTGAAGTTTATAACTTTTTAGACACTCATCCCACCAGGAGACTCGAACACTGGCCAACAAGGTGGCAGTTGCATGCTGTATCCACTACACCATACTTCAAAGCCATAAGAGAGGTAGGAATTCTGGGGTATTTAACCAACCAGAACTCCAATCCTCTCCCAGGCAATGAGATAGTGTGGGACCTCTAATGCTCTTTCATCGGTTCCTGTCATATGGGAAAACTCAGTGCCAAATGCTTAATGCACAGACTACCCTATTCCAGTAGCTGAAGTTTATAACTTTTTAGACACTCAACCCACCAGGAGACTCGAACACTGGCCAACAAGGTGGCAGTTGCATGCTATATCCACTACACCATACTTCAAAGCCATAAGAAAGGTAGGAATTCTGGGGTATTTAACCAACCAGAACTCCAATCCTCTCCCAGGCAATGAGATAGTGTGGGACCTCTAATGCTCTTTCATCAGTTCCTGTTATATGGGAAAACTCAGTGCCAAATGCTTAATGCACAGACTACCCTATTCCAGTAGCTGAAGTTTATAACTTTTTAGACACTCATCCCACCAGGAGACTCGAACACTGGCCAACAAGGTGGCAGTTGCATGCTGTATCCACTACACCATACTTCAAAGCCATAAGAGAGGTAGGAATTCTGGGGTATTTAACCAACCAGAACTCCAATCCTTTCCCAGGCAATGAGATAGTGTGGGACCTCTAATGCTCTTTCATTGGTTCCTGTTATATGGGAAAACTCAGTGTCAAATGCTTAATGCACAGACTACCCTATTCCAGTAGATGAAGTTTATAACTTTTTAGACACTCAATCCACCAGGAGACTCGAACACTGGCCAACAAGGTGGCAGTTGCATGCTGTATCCACTACATCATACTTCAAAGCCATAAGAGAGGTAGGAATTCTAGGGTATTTAACCAACCAGAACTCCAATCCTCTCCCAGGCAATGAGATAGTGTGGGACCTCTAATGCTCTTTCATCGGTTCCTGTTATATGGGAAAACTCAGTGCCAAATGCTTAATGCACAGACTACCCTATTCCAGTAGCTGAAGTTTTTAACTTTTTAGACACTCAACCCACCAGGAGACTCGAACACTGGCCAACAAGGTGGCAGTTACATGCTGTATCCACTACACCATACTTCAAAGCCATAAGAGAGGTAGGAATTCTGGGGTATTTAACCAACCAGAACTCCAATCCTCTCCCAGGCAATGAGATAGTGTGGGACCTCTAATGCTCTTTCATCGGTTCCTGTTATATGGGAAAACTCAGTGCCAAATGCTTAATGCACAGAATACCCTATTCCAGTAGCTGAAGTTTATAACTTTTTAGACACTCAACCCACCAGGAGACTCGAACACTGGCCAGCAAGGTGGCAGTTGCATGCTGTATCCACTACACTTTACTTCAAAGCTATAAGAGAGGTAAGAATTCTGGGGTATTTAACCAACGAGAACTCCAATCCTCTCCCAGGCAATGAGATAGTGTGGGACCTCTAATGCTCTTTCATCGGTTCCTGTTATATGGGAAAAATCAGTGCCAAATGCTTAATGCACAGACTACCCTATTCCAGTAGCTTAAGTTTATAACTTTTTAGACACTCAACCCACCAGGAGACTCGAACACTGGCCAGCAAGGTGGCAGTTGCATGCTGTATCCACTACACTTTACTTCAAAGCTATAAGAGAGGTAAGAATTCTGGG
This sequence comes from Procambarus clarkii, assembly GCF_040958095.1. NCBI lineage: Eukaryota > Metazoa > Arthropoda > Malacostraca > Decapoda > Cambaridae > Procambarus > Procambarus clarkii. The sequence goes on along the minus strand of NC_091170.1, from coordinate 4,537,204 downwards.
GTATTTAACCAACGAGAACTCCAATCCTCTCCCAGGCAATGAGATAGTGTGGGACCTCTAATGCTCTTTCACCGGTTCCTGTTATATGGGAAAACTCAGTGCCAAATGCTTAATGCACAGACTACCTTATTCCAGTTGCTGAAGTTTATAACTTTTTAGACACTCAACCCACCAGGAGACTCGAACACTGGCCAACAAGGTCGCAGTTGCATGCTGTATCCACTACAAAATACTTCAAAGCCATAAGAGAGGTAGGAATTCTGGGGTATTTAACCAACTAGAACTCCAATCCTCTCCCAGGCGATGAGATAGTGTGGGACCTCTAATGCTCTTTCATCGGTTCCTGTTATATGGGAAAACTCAGTGCCAAATGCTTAATGCACAGAATACCCTATTCCAGTAGCTGAAGTTTATAACTTTTTAGACACTCAACCCACCAGGAGACTCGAACACTGGCCAGCAAGGTGGCAGTTGCATGCTGTATCCACTACACCATACTTCAAAGCCATAAGAGAGGTAGGAATTCTGGGGTATTTAACCAACGAGAACTCCAATCCTCTCCCAGGCAATGAGATAGTGTGGGACCTCTAATGCTCTTTCATCGGTTCCTGTTATATGGGAAAAATTAGTGCCAAATGCTTAATGCACAGACTACCCTATTCCAGTAGCTGAAGTTTATAACTTTTTAGACACTCAACCCACCAGGAGACTCGAACACTGGCCAACAAGGTGGCAGTTGCATGCTGTATACACTACACCATACTTCAAAGTCATAAGAGAGGTAGGAATTCTGGGGTACTTAACCAACCAGAACTCCAATCCTCTCCCAGGCAATGAGATAGTGTGGGACCTCTAATGCTCTTTCATCGGTTCCTGTCATATGGGAAAACTCAGTGCCAAATGCTTAATGAGAGGTAGGAATTCTGGGGTATTTAACCAACCAGAACTCCAATCCTCTCCCAGGCAATGAGATAGTGTGGGACCTCTAATGCTCTTTCATCGGTTCCTGTCATATGGGAAAACTCAGTGCCAAATGCTTAATGCACAGACTACCCTATTCCAGTAGCTGAAGTTTACAACTTTTTAGACACTCATCCCACCAGGAAACTCGAACACTGGCCAACAAGGTGGCAGTTGCATGCTGTATCCACTACACCATACTTCAAAGCCATAAGAGAGGTAGGAATTCTGGGGTATTTAACCAACCAGAACTCCAATCCTCTCCCAGGCAATGAGATAGTGTGGGACCTCTAATGCTCTTTCATCGGTTCCTGTCATATGGGAAAACTCAGTGCCAAATGCTTAATGCACAGACTACCCTATTCCAGTAGCTGAAGTTTATAACTTTTTAGACACTCAACCCACCAGGAGACTCGAACACTGGCCAACAAGGTGGCAGTTGCATGCTGTATCCACTACACCATACTTCAAAGCCATAAGAAAGGTAGGAATTCTGGGGTATTTAACCAACCAGAACTCCAATCCTCTCCCAGGCAATGAGATAGTGTGGGACCTCTAATGCTCTTTCATCGGTTCCTGTTATATGGGAAAACTCAGTGCCAAATGCTTAATGCACAGACTACCCTATTCCAGTAGCTGAAGTTTATAACTTTTTAGACACTCATCCCACCAGGAGACTCGAACACTGGCCAACAAGGTGGCAGTTGCATGCTGTATCCACTACACCATACTTCAAAGCCATAAGAGAGGTAGGAATTCTGGGGTATTTAACCAACCAGAACTCCAATCCTTTCCCAGGCAATGAGATAGTGTGGGACCTCTAAGGCTCTTTCATTGGTTCCTGTTATATGGGAAAACTCAGTGTCAAATGCTTAATGCACAGACTACCCTATTCCAGTAGCTGAAGTTTATAACTTTTTAGACACTCAATCCACCAGGAGACTCGAACACTGGCCAACAAGGTGGCAGTTGCATGCTGTATCCACTACATCATACTTCAAAGCCATAAGAGAGGTAGGAATTCTGGGGTATTTAACCAACCAGAACTCCAATCCTCTCCCAGGCAATGAGATAGTGTGGGACCTCTAATGCTCTTTCATCGGTTCCTGTTATATGGGAAAACTCAGTGCCAAATGCTTAATGCACAGACTACCCTATTCCAGTAGCTGAAGTTTTTAACTTTTTAGACACTCAACCCACCAGGAGACTCGAACACTGGCCAACAAGGTGGCAGTTACATGCAGTATCCACTACACCATACATCAAAGCCATAAGAGAGGTAGGAATTCTGGGGTATTTAACCAACCAGAACTCCAATCCTCTCCCAGGCAATGAGATAGTGTGGGACCTCTAATGCTCTTTCATCGGTTCCTGTCATATGGGAAAACTCAGTGCCAAATGCTTAATGCACAGACTACCCTATTCCAGTAGCTGAAGTTTATAACTTTTTAGACACTCATCCCACCAGGAAACTCGAACACTGGCCAACAAGGTGGCAGTTGCATGCTGTATCCACTACACCATACTTCAAAGCCATAAGAGAGGTAGGAATTCTGGGGTATTTAACCAACCAGAACTCCAATCCTCTCCCAGGCAATGAGATAGTGTGGGACCTCTAATGCTCTTTCATCGGTTCCTGTCATATGGGAAAACTCAGTGCCAAATGCTTAATGCACAGACTACCCTATTCCAGTAGCTGAAGTTTATAACTTTTTAGACACTCAACCCACCAGGAGACTCGAACACTGGCCAACAAGGTGGCAGTTGCATGCTGTATACACTACACCATACTTCAAAGTCATAAGAGAGGTAGGAATTCTGGGGTACTTAACCAACCAGAACTCCAATCCTCTCCCAGGCAATGAGATAGTGTGGGACCTCTAATGCTCTTTCATCGGTTCCTGTTATATGGGAAAACTCAGTGCCAAATGCTTAATGCACAGACTACCTTATTCCAGTAGCTGAAGTTTATAACTTTTTAGACACTCAACCCACCAGGAGACTCGAACACTGGCCAACAAGGTGGCAGTTACATGCAGTATCCACTACACCATACATCAAAGCCATAAGAGAGGTAGGAATTCTGGGGTATTTAACCAACCAGAACTCCAATCCTCTCCCAGGCAATGAGATAGTGTGGGACCTCTAATGCTCTTTCATCGGTTCCTGTCATATGGGAAAACTCAGTGCCAAATGCTTAATGCACAGACTACCCTATTCCAGTAGCTGAAGTTTATAACTTTTTAGACACTCATCCCACCAGGAAACTCGAACACTGGCCAACAAGGTGGCAGTTGCATGCTGTATCCACTACACCATACTTCAAAGCCATAAGAGAGGTAGGAATTCTGGGGTATTTAACCAACCAGAACTCCAATCCTCTCCCAGGCAATGAGATAGTGTGGGACCTCTAATGCTCTTTCATCGGTTCCTGTCATATGGGAAAACTCAGTGCCAAATGCTTAATGCACAGACTACCCTATTCCAGTAGCTGAAGTTTATAACTTTTTAGACACTCAACCCACCAGGAGACTCGAACACTGGCCAACAAGGTGGCAGTTGCATGCTGTATCCACTACACCATACTTCAAAGCCATAAGAAAGGTAGGAATTCTGGGGTATTTAACCAACCAGAACTCCAATCCTCTCCCAGGCAATGAGATAGTGTGGGACCTCTAATGCTCTTTCATCGGTTCCTGTTATATGGGAAAACTCAGTGCCAAATGCTTAATGCACAGACTACCCTATTCCAGTAGCTGAAGTTTATAACTTTTTAGACACTCATCCCACCAGGAGACTCGAACACTGGCCAACAAGGTGGCAGTTGCATGCTGTATCCACTACACCATACTTCAAAGCCATAAGAGAGGTAGGAATTCTGGGGTATTTAACCAACCAGAACTCCAATCCTTTCCCAGGCAATGAGATAGTGTGGGACCTCTAATGCTCTTTCATTGGTTCCTGTTATATGGGAAAACTCAGTGTCAAATGCTTAATGCACAGACTACCCTATTCCAGTAGCTGAAGTTTATAACTTTTTAGACACTCAATCCACCAGGAGACTCGAACACTGGCCAACAAGGTGGCAGTTGCATGCTGTATCCACTACATCATACTTCAAAGCCATAAGAGAGGTAGGAATTCTGGGGTATTTAACCAACCAGAACTCCAATCCTCTCCCAGGCAATGAGATAGTGTGGGACCTCTAATGCTCTTTCATCGGTCCCTTTTATATGGGAAAACTCAGTGCCAAATGCTTAATGCACAGACTACCCTATTCCAGTAGCTGAAGTTTTTAACTTTTTAGACACTCAACCCACCAGGAGACTCGAACACTGGCCAACAAGGTGGCAGTTACATGCAGTATCCACTACACCATACATCAAAGCCATAAGAGAGGTAGGAATTCTGGGGTATTTAACCAACCAGAACTCCAATCCTCTCCCAGGCAATGAGATAGTGTGGGACCTCTAATGCTCTTTCATCGGTTCCTGTCATATGGGAAAACTCAGTGCCAAATGCTTAATGCACAGACTACCCTATTCCAGTAGCTGAAGTTTATAACTTTTTAGACACTCATCCCACCAGGAAACTCGAACACTGGCCAACAAGGTGGCAGTTGCATGCTGTATCCACTACACCATACTTCAAAGCCATAAGAGAGGTAGGAATTCTGGGGTATTTAACCAGCCAGAACTCCAATCCTCTCCCAGGCAATGAGATAGTGTGGGACCTCTAATGCTCTTTCATCGGTTCCTGTCATATGGGAAAACTCAGTGCCAAATGCTTAATGCACAGACTACCCTATTCCAGTAGCTGAAGTTTATAACTTTTTAGACACTCAACCCACCAGGAGACTCGAACACTGGCCAACAAGGTGGCAGTTGCATGCTGTATCCACTACACCATACTTCAAAGCCATAAGAGAGGTAGGAATTCTGGGGTATTTAACCAACCAGAACTCCAATCCTTTCCCAGGCAATGAGATAGTGTGGGACCTCTAATGCTCTTTCATTGGTTCCTGTTATATGGGAAAACTCAGTGTCAAATGCTTAATGCACAGACTATCCTATTCCAGTAGCTGAAGTTTATAACTTTTTAGACACTCAATCCACCAGGAGACTCGAACACTGGCCAACAAGGTGGCAGTTGCATGCTGTATCCACTACATCATACTTCAAAGCCATAAGAGAGGTAGGAATTCTGGGGTATTTAACCAACCAGAACTCCAATCCTCTCCCAGGCAATGAGATAGTGTGGGACCTCTAATGCTCTTGCATCGGTTCCTGTTATATGGGAAAACTCAGTGCCAAATGCTTAATGCACAGACTACCCTATTCCAGTAGCTGAAGTTTTTAACTTTTTAGACACTCAACCCACCAGGAGACTCGAACACTGGCCAACAAGGTGGCAGTTACATGCTGTATCCACTACACCATACTTCAAAGCCATAAGAGAGGTAGGAATTCTGGGGTATTTAACCAACTAGAACTCCAATCCTCTCCCAGGCAATGAGATAGTGTGGGACCTCTAATGCTCTTTCATCGGTTCCTGTTATATGGGAAAACTCAGTGCCAAATGCTTTATGCACAGACTACCCTATTCCAGTAGCTGAAGTTTATAACTTTTTAGACACTCAACCCACCAGGAGACTCGAACACTGGCCAACAAGGTGGCAGTTGCATGCTGTATACACTACACCATACTTCAAAGTCATAAGAGAGGTAGGAATTCTGGGGTACTTAACCAACCAGAACTCCAATCCTCTCCCAGGCAATGAGATAGTGTGGGACCTCTAATGCTCTTTCATCGGTTCCTGTTATATGGGAAAACTCAGTGCCAAATGCTTAATGCACAGACTACCTTATTCCAGTAGCTGAAGTTTATAACATTTTAGACACTCAACCCACCAGGAGACTCGAACACTGGCCAACAAGGTGGCAGTTACATGCAGTATCCACTACACCATACTTCAAAGCTATAAGAGAGGTAGGAATTCTGGGGTATTTAACCAACCAGAACTCCAATCCTCTCCCAGGCAATGAGATAGTGTGGGACCTCTAATGCTCTTTTATCGGTTCCTGTTATATGGGAAAACTCAGTGCCAAATGCTTAATGCACAGACTACCCTATTCCAGTAGCTGAAGTTTATAACTTTTTAGACACTCATCCCACCAGGAGACTCGAACACTGGCCAACAAGGTGGCAGTTGCATGCTGTATCCACTACACCATACTTCAAAGCCATAAGAGAGGTAGGAATTCTGGGGTATTTAACCAACCAGAACTCCAATCCTTTCCCAGGCAATGAGATAGTGTGGGACCTCTAATGCTCTTTCATTGGTTCCTGTTATATGGGAAAACTCAGTGTCAAATGCTTAATGCACAGACTACCCTATTCCAGTAGCTGAAGTTTATAACTTTTTAGACACTCAATCCACCAGGAGACTCGAACACTGGCCAACAAGGTGGCAGTTGCATGCTGTATCCACTACATCATACTTCAAAGCCATAAGAGAGGTAGGAATTCTGGGGTATTTAACCAACCAGAACTCCAATCCTCTCCCAGGCAATGAGATAGTGTGGGACCTCTAATGCTCTTTCATCGGTTCCTGTTATATGGGAAAACTCAGTGCCAAATGCTTAATGCACAGACTACCCTATTCCAGTAGCTGAAGTTTTTAACTTTTTAGACACTCAACCCACCAGGAGACTCGAACACTGGCCAACAAGGTGGCAGTTACATGCAGTATCCACTACACCATACATCAAAGCCATAAGAGAGGTAGGAATTCTGGGGTATTTAACCAACCAGAACTCCAATCCTCTCCCAGGCAATGAGATAGTGTGGGACCTCTAATGCTCTTTCATCGGTTCCTGTCATATGGGAAAACTCAGTGCCAAATGCTTAATGCACAGACTACCCTATTCCAGTAGCTGAAGTTTATAACTTTTTAGACACTCATCCCACCAGGAAACTCGAACACTGGCCAACAAGGTGGCAGTTGCATGCTGTATCCACTACACCATACTTCAAAGCCATAAGAGAGGTAGGAATTCTGGGGTATTTAACCAACCAGAACTCCAATCCTCTCCCAGGCAATGAGATAGTGTGGGACCTCTAATGCTCTTTCATCGGTTCCTGTCATATGGGAAAACTCAGTGCCAAATGCTTAATGCACAGACTACCCTATTCCAGTAGCTGAAGTTTATAACTTTTTAGACACTCAACCCACCAGGAGACTCGAACACTGGCCAACAAGGTGGCAGTTGCATGCTGTATCCACTACACCATACTTCAAAGCCATAAGAAAGGTAGGAATTCTGGGGTATTTAACCAACCAGAACTCCAATCCTCTCCCAGGCAATGAGATAGTGTGGGACCTCTAATGCTCTTTCATCGGTTCCTGTTATATGGGAAAACTCAGTGCCAAATGCTTAATGCACAGACTACCCTATTCCAGTAGCTGAAGTTTATAACTTTTTAGACACTCATCCCACCAGGAGACTCGAACACTGGCCAACAAGGTGGCAGTTGCATGCTGTATCCACTACACCATACTTCAAAGCCATAAGAGAGGTAGGAATTCTGGGGTATTTAACCAACCAGAACTCCAATCCTTTCCCAGGCAATGAGATAGTGTGGGACCTCTAATGCTCTTTCATTGGTTCCTGTTATATGGGAAAACTCAGTGTCAAATGCTTAATGCACAGACTACCCTATTCCAGTAGCTGAAGTTTATAACTTTTTAGACACTCAATCCACCAGGAGACTCGAACACTGGCCAACAAGGTGGCAGTTGCATGCTGTATCCACTACATCATACTTCAAAGCCATAAGAGAGGTAGGAATTCTTGGGTATTTAACCAACCAGAACTCCAATCCTCTCCCAGGCAATGAGATAGTGTGGGACCTCTAATGCTCTTTCATCGGTTCCTGTTATATGGGAAAACTCAGTGCCAAATGCTTAATGCACAGACTACCCTATTCCAGTAGCTGAAGTTTTTAACTTTTTAGACACTCAACCCACCAGGAGACTCGAACACTGGCCAACAAGGTGGCAGTTACATGCTGTATCCACTACACCATACTTCAAAGCCATAAGAGAGGTAGGAATTCTGGGATATTTAACCAACTAGAACTCCAATCCTCTCCCAGGCAATGAGATAGTGTGGGACCTCTAATGCTCTTTCATCGGTTCCTGTTATATGGGAAAACTCAGTGCCAAATGCTTAATGCACAGACTACCCTATTCCAGTAGCTGAAGTTTATAACTTTTTAGACACTCAACCCACCAGGAGACTCGAACACTGGCCAACAAGGTGGCAGTTGCATGCTGTATACACTACACCATACTTCAAAGTCATAAGAGAGGTAGGAATTCTGGGGTACTTAACCAACCAGAACTCCAATCCTCTCCCAGGCAATGAGATAGTGTGGGACCTCTAATGCTCTTTCATCGGTTCCTGTTATATGGGAAAACTCAGTGCCAAATGCTTAATGCACAGACTACCTTATTCCAGTAGCTGAAGTTTATAACTTTTTAGACACTCAACCCACCAGGAGACTCGAACACTGGCCAACAAGGTGGCAGTTACATGCAGTATCCACTACACCATACTTCAAAGCCATAAGAGAGGTAGGAATTCTGGGGTATTTAACCAACCAGAACTCCAATCCTCTCCCAGGCAATGAGATAGTGTGGGACCTCTAATGCTCTTTTATCGGTTCCTGTTATATGGGAAAACTCAGTGCCAAATGCTTAATGCACAGACTACCCTATTCCAGTAGCTGAAGTTTATAACTTTTTAGACACTCATCCCACCAGGAGACTCGAACACTGGCCAACAAGGTGGCAGTTGCATGTTGTATCCACTACACCATACTTCAAAGCCATAAGAGAGGTAGGAATTCTGGGGTATTTAACCAACCAGAACTCCAATCCTCTCCCAGGCAATGAGATAGTGTGGGACCTCTAATGCTCTTTCATCGGTTCCTGTCATATGGGAAAACTCAGTGCCAAATGCTTAATGCACAGACTACCCTATTCCAGTAGCTGAAGTTTATAACTTTTTAGACACTCAACCCACCAGGAGACTCGAACACTGGCCAACAAGGTGGCAGTTGCATGCTGTATCCACTACACCATACTTCAAAGCCATAAGAAAGGTAGGAATTCTGGGGTATTTAACCAACCAGAACTCCAATCCTCTCCCAGGCAATGAGATAGTGTGGGACCTCTAATGCTCTTTCATCAGTTCCTGTTATATGGGAAAACTCAGTGCCAAATGCTTAATGCACAGACTACCCTATTCCAGTAGCTGAAGTTTATAACTTTTTAGACACTCATCCCACCAGGAGACTCGAACACTGTCCAACAAGGTGGCAGTTGCATGCTGTATCCACTACACCATACTTCAAAGCCATAAGAGAGGTAGGAATTCTGGGGTATTTAACCAACCAGAACTCCAATCCTTTCCCAGGCAATGAGATAGTGTGGGACCTCTAATGCTCTTTCATTGGTTCCTGTTATATGGGAAAACTCAGTGTCAAATGCTTAATGCACAGACTACCCTATTCCAGTAGCTGAAGTTTATAACTTTTTAGACACTCAATCCACCAGGAGACTCGAACACTGGCCAACAAGATGGCAGTTGCATGCTGTATCCACTACATCATACTTCAAAGCCATAAGAGAGGTAGGAATTCTGGGGTATTTAACCAACCAGAACTCCAATCCTCTCCCAGGCAATGAGATAGTGTGGGACCTCTAATGCTCTTTCATCGGTTCCTGTTATATGGGAAAACTCAGTGCCAAATGCTTAATGCACAGACTACCCTATTCCAGTAGCTGAAGTTTTTAACTTTTTAGACACTCAACCCACCAGGAGACTCGAACACTGGCCAACAAGGTGGCAGTTACATGCTGTATCCACTACACCATACTTCAAAGCCATAAGAGAGGTAGGAATTCTGGGGTATTTAACCAACCATAACTCCAGTCCTCTCCCAGGCAATGAGATAGTGTGGGACCTCTAATGCTCTTTCATCGGTTCCTGTTATATGGGAAAACTCAGTGCCTAATGCTTAATGCACAGACTACCCTATTCCAGTAGCTGAAGTTTATAACTTTTTAGACACTCAACCCACCAGGAGACTCGAACACTGGCCAACAAGGTGGCAGTTGCATGCTGTATCCACTACACCATACTTCAAAGCCATAAGAGAGGTAGGAATTCTGGGGTATTTAACCAACCAGAACTCCAGATCCTCTCCCAGGCAATGAGATAGTGTGGGACCTCTAATGCTCTTTCATCGGTTCCTGTTATATGGGAAAACTCAGTGCCAAATGCTTAATGCACAGACTACCCTATTCCAGTAGCTGAAGTTTATAACTTTGTAGACACTCAACCCAACAGGAGACTCGAACACTGGCCAACAAGGTGGCAGTTGCATGCTGTATACACTACACCATACTTCAAAGCCATAAGAGAGGTAGGAATTCTGGGGTATTTAACCAACCAGAACTCCAATCCTCTCCCAGGCAATGAGATAGTGTGGGATCTCTAATGCTCTTTCATTGGTTCCTGTTATATGGGAAAACTCAGTGCCAAATGTATAATGCACAGACTAACTTATTCCAGTAGCTGAAGTTTATAACTTTTTAGACACTCAACCCACCAGGAGACTCGACCACTGGCCAACAAGGTGGCAGTTGCATGCTGTATCCACTACACCATACTTCAAAGCCATAAGAGAGGTAGGAATTCTGGGGTATTTAACCAACCAGAACTCCAATCCTCTCCCAGGCAATGAGATAGTGTGGGACCTCTAATGCTCTTTCATCGGTTCCTGTTATATGGGAAAACTCAGTGCCAAATGCTTAATGCACAGAATACCCTATTCCAGTAGCTGAAGTTTATAACTTTTTAGACACTCAACCCACCAGGAGACTCGAACACTGGCCAGCAAGGTGGCAGTTGCACGCTGTATCCACTACACTTTACTTCAAAGCCATAAGAGAGGTAAGAATTCTGGGGTATTTAACCAACGAGAACTCCAATCCTCTCCCAGGCAATGAGATAGTGTGGGACCTCCAATGTTCTTTCATCGGTTCCTGTTATATGGGAAAAATCAGTGCCAAATGCTTAATGCACAGACTACCCTATTCCAGTAGCTTAAGTTTATAACTTTTTAGACACTCAACCCACCAGGAGACTCGAACACTGGCCAACAAGGTGGCAGTTGCATGCTGTATACACTACACCATACTTCAAAGCCATAAGAGAGGTAGGAATTCTGGGGTATTTAACCAACCAGAACTCCAATTCTCTCCCAGGCAATGAGATAGTGTGGGACCTCTAATGCTCTTTCACCGGTTCCTGTTATATGGGAAAACTCAGTGCCAAATGCTTAATGCACAGACTACCTTATTCCAGTTGCTGAAGTTTATAACTTTTTAGACACTCAACCCACCAGGAGACTCGAACACTGGCCAACAAGGTCGCAGTTGCATGCTGTATCCACTACAAAATACTTCAAAGCCATAAGAGAGGTAGGAATTCTGGGGTATTTAACCAACTAGAACTCCAATCCTCTCCCAGGCGATGAGATAGTGTGGGACCTCTAATGCTCTTTCATCGGTTCCTGTTATATGGGAAAACTCTGTGACAAATGCTTAATGCACAGACTACCCTATTCCAGTAACTGAAGTTTATAACTTTTTAGACACTCAACCCACCAGGAGACTCGAACACTGGCCAACAAGGTCGCAGTTGCATGCTGAATCCACTACAAAATATTTCAAAGCCATAAGAGAGGTAGGAATTCTGGGGTATTTAACCAACCAGAACTCCAATCCTCTCCCAGGCAATGAGATAGTGTGGGACCTCTAATGCTCTTTCATCGGTTCCTGTTATATGGGAAAACTCAGTGCCAAATGCTGAATGCACAGACTACCCTATTCCAGTAGCTGAAGTTTATAACTTTTTAGACACTCATCCCACCAAGAGACTCGAACACTGGCCAACAAGGTGGCAGTTGCTTGCTGTATCCACTACACCATACTTCAAAGCCATAAGAGAGGTAGGAATTCTGGGGTATTTAACCAACCAGAACTCCAATCCTCTCCCAGGCAATGAGATAGTGTGGGACCTCTAATGCCCTTTCATCGGTTCCTGTTATATGGGAAAACTCAGTGCCTAATGCTTAATGCACAGACTACCCTATTCCAGGAGCTGAAGTTTATAACTTTTTAGACACTCAACCCACCAGGAGACTCGAACACTGGCCAACAAGGTGGCAGTTGCATGCTGTATCCACTACACCATACTTCAAAGCCATAAGAGAGGTAGGAATTCTGGGGTATTTAACCAACCAGAACTCCGATCCTCTCGCAGGCAATGAGATAGTGTGGGACCTCTAATGCTCTTTCATCGGTTCCTGTTATATGGGAAAACTCAGTGCCAAATGCTTAATGCACAGACTACCCTATTCCAGTAGCTGAAGTTTATAACTTTGTAGACACTCAACCCAACAGGAGACTCGAACACTGGCTAACAAGGTGGCAGTTGCATGCTGTATACACTACACCATACTTCAAAGCCATAAGAGAGGTAGGAATTCTGGGGTATTTAACCAACCAGAACTCCAATCCTCTCCCAGGCAATGAGATAGTGTGGGATCTCTAATGCTCTTTCATTGGTTCCTGTTATATGGGAAAACTCAGTGCCAAATGTTTAATGCACAGACTACCTTATTCCAGTAGCTGAAGTTTATAACTTTTTAGACACTCAACCCACCAGGAGACTCGAACACTGGCCAACAAGGTGGCAGTTGCATGCTGTATCCACTACACCATACTTCAAAGCCATAAGAGAGGTAGGAATTCTGGGGTATTTAACCAACCATAACTCCAGTCCTCTCCCAGGCAATGAGATAGTGTGGGACCTCTAATGCTCTTTCATCGGTTCCTGTTATATGGGAAAACTCAGTGCCTAATGCTTAATGCACAGACTACCCTATTCCAGGAGCTGAAGTTTATAACTTTTTAGACACTCAACCCACCAGGAGACTCGAACACTGGCCAACAAGGTGGCAGTTGCATGCTGTATCCACTACACCATACTTCAAAGCCATAAGAGAGGTAGGAATTCTGGGGTATTTAACCAACCAGAACTCCGATCCTCTCCCAGGCAATGAGATAGTGTGGGACCTCTAATGCTCTTTCATCGGTTCCTGTTATATGGGAAAACTCAGTGCCAAATGCTTAATGCACAGACTACCCTATTCCAGTAGCTGAAGTTTATAACTTTGTAGACACTCAACCCAACAGGAGACTCGAACACTGGCCAACAAGGTGGCAGTTGCATGCTGTATACACTACACCATACTTCAAAGCCATAAGAGAGGTAGGAATTCTGGGGTATTTAACCAACCAGAACTCCAATCCTCTCCCAGGCAATGAGATAGTGTGGGATCTCTAATGCTCTTTCATTGGTTCCTGTTATATGGGAAAACTCAGTGCCAAATGTATAATGCACAGACTAACTTATTCCAGTAGCTGAAGTTTATAACTTTTTAGACACTCAACCCACCAGGAGACTCGACCACTGGCCAACAAGGTGGCAGTTGCATGCTGTATCCACTACACCATACTTCAAAGCCATAAGAGAGGTAGGAATTCTGGGGTATTTAACCAACCAGAACTCCAATCCTCTCCCAGGCAATGAGATAGTGTGGGACCTCTAATGCTCTTTCATCGGTTCCTGTTATATGGGAAAACTCAGTGCCAAATGCTTAATGCACAGAATACCCTATTCCAGTAGCTGAAGTTTATAACTTTTTAGACACTCAACCCACCAGGAGACTCGAACACTGGCCAGCAAGGTGGCAGTTGCACGCTGTATCCACTACACTTTACTTCAAAGCCATAAGAGAGGTAAGAATTCTGGGGTATTTAACCAACGAGAACTCCAATCCTCTCCCAGGCAATGAGATAGTGTGGGACCTCCAATGCTCTTTCATCGGTTCCTGTTATATGGGAAAAATCAGTGCCAAATGCTTAATGCACAGACTACCCTATTCCAGTAGCTTAAGTTTATAACTTTTTAGACACTCAACCCACCAGGAGACTCGAACACTGGCCAACAAGGTGGCAGTTGCATGCTGTATACACTACACCATACTTCAAAGCCATAAGAGAGGTAGGAATTCTGGGGTATTTAACCAACCAGAACTCCAATCCTCTCCCAGGCAATGAGATAGTGTGGGACCTCTAATGCTCTTTCACCGGTTCCTGTTATATGGGAAAACTCAGTGCCAAATGCTTAATGCACAGACTACCTTATTCCAGTTGCTGAAGTTTATAACTTTTTAGACACTCAACCCACCAGGAGACTCGAACACTGGCCAACAAGGTCGCAGTTGCATGCTGTATCCACTACAAAATACTTCAAAGCCATAAGAGAGGTAGGAATTCTGGGGTATTTAACCAACTAGAACTCCAATCCTCTCCCAGGCGATGAGATAGTGTGGGACCTCTAATGCTCTTTCATCGGTTCCTGTTATATGGGAAAACTCTGTGACAAATGCTTAATGCACAGACTACCCTATTCCAGTAACTGAAGTTTATAACTTTTTAGACACTCAACCCACCAGGAGACTCGAACACTGGCCAACAAGGTCGCAGTTGCATGCTGAATCCACTACAAAATATTTCAAAGCCATAAGAGAGGTAGGAATTCTGGGGTATTTAACCAACCAGAACTCCAATCCTCTCCCAGGCAATGAGATAGTGTGGGACCTCTAATGCTCTTTCATCGGTTCCTGTTATATGGGAAAACTCAGTGCCAAATGCTGAATGCACAGACTACCCTATTCCAGTAGCTGAAGTTTATAACTTTTTAGACACTCATCCCACCAAGAGACTCGAACACTGGCCAACAAGGTGGCAGTTGCTTGCTGTATCCACTACACCATACTTCAAAGCCATAAGAGAGGTAGGAATTCTGGGGTATTTAACCAACCAGAACTCCAATCCTCTCCCAGGCAATGAGATAGTGTGGGACCTCTAATGCCCTTTCATCGGTTCCTGTTATATGGGAAAACTCAGTGCCTAATGCTTAATGCACAGACTACCCTATTCCAGGAGCTGAAGTTTATAACTTTTTAGACACTCAACCCACCAGGAGACTCGAACACTGGCCAACAAGGTGGCAGTTGCATGCTGTATCCACTACACCATACTTCAAAGCCATAAGAGAGGTAGGAATTCTGGGGTATTTAACCAACCAGAACTCCGATCCTCTCGCAGGCAATGAGATAGTGTGGGACCTCTAATGCTCTTTCATCGGTTCCTGTTATATGGGAAAACTCAGTGCCAAATGCTTAATGCACAGACTACCCTATTCCAGTAGCTGAAGTTTATAACTTTGTAGACACTCAACCCAACAGGAGACTCGAACACTGGCTAACAAGGTGGCAGTTGCATGCTGTATACACTACACCATACTTCAAAGCCATAAGAGAGGTAGGAATTCTGGGGTATTTAACCAACCAGAACTCCAATCCTCTCCCAGGCAATGAGATAGTGTGGGATCTCTAATGCTCTTTCATTGGTTCCTGTTATATGGGAAAACTCAGTGCCAAATGTTTAATGCACAGACTACCTTATTCCAGTAGCTGAAGTTTATAACTTTTTAGACACTCAACCCACCAGGAGACTCGAACACTGGCCAACAAGGTGGCAGTTGCATGCTGTATCCACTACACCATACTTCAAAGCCATAAGAGAGGTAGGAATTCTGGGGTATTTAACCAACCATAACTCCAGTCCTCTCCCAGGCAATGAGATAGTTTTAATGCACAGACTACCTTATTCCAGTAGCTGAAGTTATAACTTTTTAGACACTCAACCCACCAGGAGACTCGAACACTGGCCAACAAGGTGGCAGTTGCATGCTGTATCCACTACACCATACTTCAAAGCCATAAGAGAGGTAGGAATTCTGGGGTATTTAACCAACCATAACTCCAGTCCTCTCCCAGGCAATGAGATAGTGTGGGACCTCTAATGCTCTTTCATCGGTTCCTGTTATATGGGAAAACTCAGTGCCTAATGCTTAATGCACAGACTACCCTATTCCAGGAGCTGAAGTTTATAACTTTTTAGACACTCAACCCACCAGGAGACTCGAACACTGGCCAACAAGGTGGCAGTTGCATGCTGTATCCACTACACCATACTTCAAAGCCATAAGAGAGGTAGGAATTCTGGGGTATTTAACCAACCAGAACTCCGATCCTCTCCCAGGCAATGAGATAGTGTGGGACCTCTAATGCTCTTTCATCGGTTCCTGTTATATGGGAAAACTCAGTGCCAAATGCTTAATGCACAGACTACCCTATTCCAGTAGCTGAAGTTTATAACTTTGTAGACACTCAACCCAACAGGAGACTCGAACACTGGCCAACAAGGTGGCAGTTGCATGCTGTATACACTACACCATACTTCAAAGCCATAAGAGAGGTAGGAATTCTGGGGTATTTAACCAACCAGAACTCCAATCCTCTCCCAGGCAATGAGATAGTGTGGGATCTCTAATGCTCTTTCATTGGTTCCTGTTATATGGGAAAACTCAGTGCCAAATGTATAATGCACAGACTAACTTATTCCAGTAGCTGAAGTTTATAACTTTTTAGACACTCAACCCACCAGGAGACTCGACCACTGGCCAACAAGGTGGCAGTTGCATGCTGTATCCACTACACCATACTTCAAAGCCATAAGAGAGGTAGGAATTCTGGGGTATTTAACCAACCAGAACTCCAATCCTCTCCCAGGCAATGAGATAGTGTGGGACCTCTAATGCTCTTTCATCGGTTCCTGTTATATGGGAAAACTCAGTGCCAAATGCTTAATGCACAGAATACCCTATTCCAGTAGCTGAAGTTTATAACTTTTTAGACACTCAACCCACCAGGAGACTCGAACACTGGCCAGCAAGGTGGCAGTTGCACGCTGTATCCACTACACTTTACTTCAAAGCCATAAGAGAGGTAAGAATTCTGGGGTATTTAACCAACGAGAACTCCAATCCTCTCCCAGGCAATGAGATAGTGTGGGACCTCCAATGCTCTTTCATCGGTTCCTGTTATATGGGAAAAATCAGTGCCAAATGCTTAATGCACAGACTACCCTATTCCAGTAGCTTAAGTTTATAACTTTTTAGACACTCAACCCACCAGGAGACTCGAACACTGGCCAACAAGGTGGCAGTTGCATGCTGTATACACTACACCATACTTCAAAGCCATAAGAGAGGTAGGAATTCTGGGGTATTTAACCAACCAGAACTCCAATCCTCTCCCAGGCAATGAGATAGTGTGGGACCTCTAATGCTCTTTCACCGGTTCCTGTTATATGGGAAAACTCAGTGCCAAATGCTTAATGCACAGACTACCTTATTCCAGTTGCTGAAGTTTATAACTTTTTAGACACTCAACCCACCAGGAGACTCGAACACTGGCCAACAAGGTCGCAGTTGCATGCTGTATCCACTACAAAATACTTCAAAGCCATAAGAGAGGTAGGAATTCTGGGGTATTTAACCAACTAGAACTCCAATCCTCTCCCAGGCGATGAGATAGTGTGGGACCTCTAATGCTCTTTCATCGGTTCCTGTTATATGGGAAAACTCTGTGACAAATGCTTAATGCACAGACTACCCTATTCCAGTAACTGAAGTTTATAACTTTTTAGACACTCAACCCACCAGGAGACTCGAACACTGGCCAACAAGGTCGCAGTTGCATGCTGAATCCACTACAAAATATTTCAAAGCCATAAGAGAGGTAGGAATTCTGGGGTATTTAACCAACCAGAACTCCAATCCTCTCCCAGGCAATGAGATAGTGTGGGACCTCTAATGCTCTTTCATCGGTTCCTGTTATATGGGAAAACTCAGTGCCAAATGCTGAATGCACAGACTACCCTATTCCAGTAGCTGAAGTTTATAACTTTTTAGACACTCATCCCACCAAGAGACTCGAACACTGGCCAACAAGGTGGCAGTTGCTTGCTGTATCCACTACACCATACTTCAAAGCCATAAGAGAGGTAGGAATTCTGGGGTATTTAACCAACCAGAACTCCAATCCTCTCCCAGGCAATGAGATAGTGTGGGACCTCTAATGCCCTTTCATCGGTTCCTGTTATATGGGAAAACTCAGTGCCTAATGCTTAATGCACAGACTACCCTATTCCAGGAGCTGAAGTTTATAACTTTTTAGACACTCAACCCACCAGGAGACTCGAACACTGGCCAACAAGGTGGCAGTTGCATGCTGTATCCACTACACCATACTTCAAAGCCATAAGAGAGGTAGGAATTCTGGGGTATTTAACCAACCAGAACTCCGATCCTCTCGCAGGCAATGAGATAGTGTGGGACCTCTAATGCTCTTTCATCGGTTCCTGTTATATGGGAAAACTCAGTGCCAAATGCTTAATGCACAGACTACCCTATT
>NC_091170.1:4171264-4181264 GCF_040958095.1 Procambarus clarkii | reverse complement strand
GGGTATAAAATCAACTAGTATTGTAAGATCTGTTCACTTGAGAATGAACCATGGAGGTTCGAAACGTCGTGCAAATTATACAAATAAGTGGAATACACTCTATAGTAAATCACTTCTTTTCTTCACCTTAAAAGTACGAAAATGAGTTTTGGAGAACTCCTATTTCAATTAAGCCCTGATGCTAAGAAAATAGTTAGAGGGATAGAAGCCCTAAACCAGAAAATAATAAATACAGAATATGCGGTCATATTCAATGAAACATGTTTGAAAGAAAACCTGCTGCCAGTACACACCAATATATATATATATATATATATATATATATATATATATATATATATATATATATATATATATATATATATATATATATATATATATATATATATATACACACATACATATATATACGTCGCACCCCTCAGCCCACCACGCAAGGCCCGACCCGCCCAATAAGCCAAGTTTTCATGAATTAATGTTTTTTCGACCACCCAACCTACCCAACCTAACTTCTTCGGCTACCCAACCCTACCCAACCCTTAAAGATAGGTTAGGCTAGGCTAGGCTGTTTTTGGTTAATTACACCTGACCAACCCTAGGGATGGGTTGGTCAGGTGTCGGCCTATATATCCTCCCCCTTCTCCTTAGTCAGTCTGGTGTTGACAAAGGCTTTAACAAAGCCGAAACGTTCACCTCATTTCATATTTCTTTGTGGATTTTCCGCATATATATATATATATATATATATATATATATATATATATATATATATATATATATATATATATATATATATATATATATATATGTCGTACCTAGTAGCCAGAACGCACTTCTCAGCCTACTATGCAAGGCCCGATTTGCCTAATAAGCCAAGTTTTCATGAATTAATGTTTTTTCGACTACCTGACCTAACCTAACTTTTTCAGCTACCTAACCTAGCCTTACCTATTAAGATAGGTTAGGTAGGGTTGGTTAGGTTCGGTCATATATCTACGTTAATTTTAACTCCAATAAAAAAAATTGACCTCATACATAATGAAATGGGTAGCTTTATCATTTCATAAGAAAAAAATTAGAAAAAATATATTAATTCAGGAAAACTTGGCTTATTAGGCAAATCGGGCCTTGAATAGTAGGCCAAAAAGTGAGTTCTGGCTACTAGGTACGACATATATATATATATATATATATATATATATATATATATATATATATATATATATATATATATATATATATATATATATATATATATATATATACATATATATATATATATATATATGTCGTACCTAGTAGCCAGAACGCACTTCTCAGCCTACTATGCAAGGCCCGATTTGCCTAATAAGCCAAGTTTTCCTGAATTAATATATTTTCTCTAATTTTTTTCTTATAAAATGATAAAGCTACCCATTTCATTATGTATGAGGTCAATTTTTTTTTATTGGAGTTAAAGTTAACGTAGATATATGACCGAACCTAACCAACCCTACCTAACCTAACCTAACCTATCTTTATATGCTAGGTTTGGTTAGGTAGCAGAAAAATTTAGGTTAGGTTAGGTTAGGTAGGTTAGGTAATCGAAAAAACATTAATTCATGAAAACTTGGCTTATTAGGCAAATCGGGCCATGCATAGTAGGCTGAGAAGTGCGTTCTGGCTACTAGGTACGACATATATATATATATATATATATGTGTTCTGGCTACTAGGTACGACATATATATATATATATATATATATATATATATATATATATATATATATATATATATATATGTCGTACATATATATATATATATATACGTACATATATATATATATCATTGAATATGACCGCATATTCTGTATTTATTATTTTCTGGTTTAGGGCTTCTATCCCTCTAACTATTTTCTTAGCATCAGGGCTTAATTGAAATAGGAGTTCTCCAAAACTCATTTTCGTACTTTTAAGGTGAAGAAAAGAAGTGATTTACTATAGAGTGTATTACACTTATTTGTATAATTTGCACGACGTTTCGAACCTCCATGGTTCATTCTCAAGTGAACAGATCTGAGAATGAACCATGGAGGTTCGAAACGTCGTGCAAATTATACAAATAAGTGTAATACACTCTATAGTAAATCACTTCTTTTCTTCACCTTAAAAGTACGAAAATGAGTTTTGGAGAACTCCTATTTCAATTAAGCCCTGATGCTAAGAAAATAGTTAGAGGGATAGAAGCCCTAAACCAGAAAATAATAAATACAGAATATGCGGTCATATTCAATGAAACATGTTTGAAAGAAAACCTGCTGCCAGTATACACCAATATATATATATATATATATATATATATATATATATATATATATATATATATATATATATATATATATATATATATATATATATATATATATACATATATATATATATATATATATATATATATATATATATATATATATATATATATATATATATATATATATATATATGTGTTCTGGCTACTAGGTACGACATATATATATATATATATATATATATATATATATATATATATATATATATATATATGTCGTACATATATATATATATATATATATATATACATATATATATATATATACGTACATATATATATATATCATTGAATATGACCGCATATTCTGTATTTATTATTTTCTGGTTTAGGGCTTCTATCCCTCTAACTATTTTCTTAGCATCAGGGCTTAATTGAAATAGGAGTTCTCCAAAACTCATTTTCGTACTTTTAAGGTGAAGAAAAGAAGTGATTTACTATAGAGTGTATTACACTTATTTGTATAATTTGCACGACGTTTCGAACCTCCATGGTTCATTCTCAAGTGAACAGATCTGAGAATGAACCATGGAGGTTCGAAACGTCGTGCAAATTATACAAATAAGTGTAATACACTCTATAGTAAATCACTTCTTTTCTTCACCTTAAAAGTACGAAAATGAGTTTTGGAGAACTCCTATTTCAATTAAGCCCTGATGCTAAGAAAATAGTTAGAGGGATAGAAGCCCTAAACCAGAAAATAATAAATACAGAATATGCGGTCATATTCAATGAAACATGTTTGAAAGAAAACCTGCTGCCAGTATACACCAATATATATATATATATATATATATATATATATATATATATATATATATATATATATATATATATATATATATATATATATATATATATATACATATATATATATATATATATATATATATATATATATATATATATATATATATATATGTGTTCTGGCTACTAGGTACGACATATATATATATATATATATATATATATATATATATATGTCGTACATATATATATATATATATATATACATATATATATATATATATACGTACATATATATATATATCATTGAATATGACCGCATATTCTGTATTTATTATTTTCTGGTTTAGGGCTTCTATCCCTCTAACTATTTTCTTAGCATCAGGGCTTAATTGAAATAGGAGTTCTCCAAAACTCATTTTCGTACTTTTAAGGTGAAGAAAAGAAGTGATTTACTATAGAGTGTATTACACTTA
Organism: Procambarus clarkii; assembly: GCF_040958095.1. NCBI lineage: Eukaryota > Metazoa > Arthropoda > Malacostraca > Decapoda > Cambaridae > Procambarus > Procambarus clarkii. Next base: position 4,177,693 of record NC_091170.1, on the reverse strand, counting down.
TTTGTATAATTTGCACGACGTTTCGAACCTCCATGGTTCATTCTCAAGTGAACAGATCTGAGAATGAACCATGGAGGTTCGAAACGTCGTGCAAATTATACAAATAAGTGTAATACACTCTATAGTAAATCACTTCTTTTCTTCACCTTAAAAGTACGAAAATGAGTTTTGGAGAACTCCTATTTCAATTAAGCCCTGATGCTAAGAAAATAGTTAGAGGGATAGAAGCCCTAAACCAGAAAATAATAAATACAGAATATGCGGTCATATTCAATGAAACATGTTTGAAAGAAAACCTGCTGCCAGTATACACCAATATATATATATATATATATATATATATATATATATATATATATATATATATATATATATATATATATATATATATATATATATATATATATATATATATATATATATATATTGGTGTATACTGGCAGCAGGTTTTCTTTCAAACATGTTTCATTGAATATGACCGCATATTCTGTATTTATTATTTTCTGGTTTAGGGCTTCTATCCCTCTAACTATTTTCTTAGCATCAGGGCTTAATTGAAATAGGAGTTCTCCAAAACTCATTTTCGTACTTTTAAGGAAAACTTGACTTATTAGGCAAATCGGGCCTTGCATACTAGGCTGAGAAGTGCGTTCTGGCTACTAGGTACGACATATATATATATATATAATATATATATATATATATATATATATATATATATATATATATATATATATATATATATATATATTCAGTCGCATATAGTCCTGGGGACCATTTAGGCTTGTTTGCATTTGTGTTCCTCACGTGTGCCCCAAAGAATGAGGTGATTTGGTGAAATGCTATGCCCAAGTTGCCATCCGAGTTGCCGGCGGGGAAGTGGTTCAAATAGCTTCGGCTGCCACTTCCTTTGTCCGGCCGTGATGGTCAAGCGGATTAAGGCGCCCTGTAGTTACCAGTTGCGTTGCTCCTGGGAGTATGGGTTCGAGTTACTTCTGGGGTGTGAGTTTTCAGTCGCATATAGTCCTGGGGACCATTCAGGCTTGTTTGCATGTATATATATATATATATATATATATATATATATATATATATATATATATATATATATATATATATATATATATATATATATATATATATATATATATATATAACTGAAAACTCACACCCCAGAAGTGACTCGAACCCATACTCCCAGAAGTATGGGTTCTGGGAGTATATATATGTCCTGGGGACCATTCAGGCTTGTTCGCATATATATATATATATATATATATATGACTGAGTTTTCAGTCATATATATATATATATATATATATATATATATATATATATATATATATACAGTCGTATATACACCAGTTTTCCAATTGTGCTGCCTGATACATACACACATGCATACAAACTTTCACGTTTCCTTAAAGTAAGTGTTACATTTTTTATCCATAATGTTACCGTATTTTGTGGAAAAACTTAAAAAATATCCCCAAATAGGTCAATATAATCTGATATTAAATACAGAATAAGCACATGTTAAAATATAAAAAATAGATATACCCCTTTCGACCTTCTCAGGCCCTATCAAGAGCAAGAATGACTTGTTCTTGCTATTGACAAAAGCCTGAGAGGGGGGTCAAAAACGCTATATCAATATTTTGTTTTGTTTTACTATAAACAATACATATATATAATATATAATATAATATATATATGTAATATAATATAATATATATATATATATATTATATATATAATATAATATATATATATATATATATATATATATATATATATATATATATATATATATATATATATATATATATATATATATATATATATTCGATGGTTACAAGATATACATGGGTTGATACAAAAATAATAATGCAAAAAGGTGCTTAAAGGTTATGGATCTCTTGAAAAACACAACAATGGGAAACATTGATGAATGTCACAGACGGGTTCGATCATTGTTGCAAGTCAAACACTTCTTCGAATTCCTCTGAAGTTGGACTAGTGCCCAAGACGCAACAGGCATTTCCCCCTCTGAATCACAACACTGAGGCACTGGAACAAGAAACTTTTTGCTCTCTGGTCTTTTGTAGCGCTGATCAATTTGTCCCCCAATTCCTTCAGGAACTTCAATGCACATTTTCCCCACGAACCGAGGGTCTCCGAGCCGATCGGAACAAAGCTGTAGCAGTGTGCTAGACCTCTGTATTTAATAGTTTTCTGCGATTCCCTGAAAGAAGCAGCACCACCACTTTCACGTGTGCTGTAGTGGAGGTAGGTACTGGCCAGTGTGGCAGCGCACGTGTAGTCCCACACCACCTGCTTACCATCCTTCCAAGGTAGCAAGGTGACCCCATCAGGGCGCTTCTGAGGGTCGTTAGGTCTGGATAAGTGTGGTTCTCTTTGTGCCGGGCAGCGGGCTGTGGCGAGGCTCCTCTTGATGATGTCGTTGACTTCTTCATGTCTTGCGATTTTACCCTGTGATTTACGACATACCAGACCATGACGACCATATTGGTCTGCCATCGCAGTTCCGCAGATGCACCTATGTTCGGTGAGGATCGGGGCGGCAAGGCGAAGGGCAACTCCAATGCGGAGAGCGTCATGACTGAGGCGAGTTCCCAGGGCTGCATTGGGCACAGCAAATAAAAAATCCCCAGCGTGGGGTGCTGTTACCGCTAGGAGGCGGGCTTTGTTTTCAGCATCAGCGTTGTCAATCATTGCTGTGACAGTCTTTTCCATTATGGGGCTATCCCAGTGGGCCTGCTTGTGGTCTTTTGGGACTTGTGGTCGGGGTTGAGGGTGTGCAATGGTGTCCCATTGTCTGGCTGCTTCGATGAACGTTTGATCATGAGTTCCCGCTGTCTCTCTCATACGCTCTGGTAGGATCTGCCCTACCAATTCGTTGGCTGCTGTACATGAGGATAAGAATGCTGGAAGTGCTACCTCAGTTGCCTTTCGTATGCCTATCCCTCCAAATCTCACTGGTAGTGTTGCTTGGTCCCACTGACTGTCATCTAAATCTAGGTTGAGCGCCTTCCTGAATATTGACCTGAGGAGCTCATCATATTGATTTAGAAGTGGGTTGCCAAAAGTTGGTGAACACCTTAAGAAGTATGTTAGCCTGGGCAAGGTAAGGCACTTTGTGAGAAGGTAGAGGGCATCGTGGGAGTCCAAGTCCCCAATTCTCTCTTCCATCCTCTTTAGGTCTCTAAACTTTTCGTCAAGAACTGCAGCAATGGCATTGTGGCCCAGAGGTGCTCCGAGTAGTGTGCTGTCGGTAGGTTTAACGACTGAGGCTTCTGGTAGAACTGATTTCACTGCTCTAATGATTACTTCACTAGATGCAAAATTTCGCACTTGGAGGGGTTAAGAACGAGACCCATGGACTCCCCCCGTGTCTTCACCAGCTGTAGGTCTTCTAGCAGGGAATCTTGTGTGCCTGCCAGAGTGCCATCATCCAGGAACCAGATGCTGAGCTCGCTGGACAGTCTGGTTGTAATTTCTCGAACCGCTATGCAAAAGAGGAACGGTGCAAGTGGGTCACCCTGTTGAATTCCCTCTGCTGAGGTGACTTCATGTTTGCCAAACAGGAGGGTTGAGTCTTTTGCTGTAGCCTGCTGACACAAACGGGAGAATGCTTGGGCAATGTTCCTGGACTGCAGTGAGGATTGCTTCCCTTTTGACCGAGTTGAAAGCGTTTTTAAAATCTAATTTTACTACTGCCTGGTCTTCAGTAAGAGAGCTAATGTAGGCTCGTGCAGCATGAGCCGCTGCTTCGCAGCCTTGGGGGACTCCAAACCCCAGCTGGTTGGGTTGCAGCATGGTGGCTGCTTCCGTTCGGATACTTCTGACAGCAGCCCTTGCAACTAGGCGGCGAAGGGTATTACCAACGGCAATGGGTCTGATCCCTCCCCCCTTCTTTTTAAGGGCACACTGGGAAGCACCAAAGAAGAATGGTTTGATTTCATCAGGGATTAACCCGGCGAGGCAGTTGTTGACAAACGATGTGATTTCTGTCAGGAGCGCTTCTGCAGCTGGGCCAAGAACAGGGTTCACCATTTCCTTCACATGTTGAGGTCGTACCCCTGTGTAGCCTCCTGAGGAGCCCGGGGGAAATAAAACGATAGCTTTATAAACCTCTGACTCCCGGAGGACGAGAGGTTCCTGGTTAGGGGGCGAGCCTGACCTGTGGGGGAGGTTCACCTACGGCCCTGAGGGGGTGTTTTTCTCTCAGTGCTTGGGCTGTGGTTTCATCCCTGGGCAAAATTTTGTCCTCACTTGTGATCAACCTGAGTGCCCCGACTGTATTGCCCTCTTCAATTTTCTTGCTGACTTGGGTACCTAATTTTCTGTTGTCGCTGATTGTCGTACTTGGTCTGCCTCGGCGGTGTTTGGTGTGTTTGGGGAGGCGGACTAGGTTGTCAGCCCTAGGAAAATCCCTAATTGCTTTATTGACGGATGAGGCCAGTGTCTTGCCTCCTCTGTCTGGTACACCTAAGCATGCATTGCCAAAAAGTAACAGATTGTGCCAGGCTTTGATGGTATCAGGTGCATCAAGGTTATTTGACCCTCTGTTGACTTTTGCGATGAGGTCCGTGTATTTCCCTGCAGCAAAAGGGCGAGAGGCCTTTGGGATGTGGGTGAGTGTCCTGGTTGACGTTGCTTTAATTGCCTCTAGCAGGTCGTCTGTTGCAATGTAATCTGTTGCGATTTGTACTGGTGCAACAGGCTCCTGAGTGCTGCCTCCTCCCACGGGAGGCCTCCCTGACCCAGGACAGTCACCATGCTGGCGTATGACTCTGGAGACAGAGTTAATGCTGACGTTGTTCCCACAACCACTGCATGTGCCTCTCCTTTGATTGGCTTCGGGAGGGGTGAGCTGGCTGGTAGCGGCTTCTTCTGCCATCCCCTTAGGTAAAGTGAATGTCACCTTGCACTGGAGTATTTGTCTCTCCCTCCTGGCTGGGGGGGACGAGGTTGTCCCCTATACTATGCGTCATGTCTGGGCAGATGTCTGGGGTGGGTGGGCTCGTGGAGGTGGTGGGTGGGGGTTGGGAGGCTGCGCTGGCCCGGTCTGGGAGGGGGGCCGAGGAGGGGAAGGCGCGACCACCTGATCGCGGGAGGTGGGGGCGGGGGAGCGGAAGACACTGCACCACACGGAGGGGGGTGGGGAGACACTACACAAGTGGAGCGGGAGACACTACACTCACTGGGGGGGGAGGCACTACACTCAGGGGGTGGGGGGAGGGTTGATGTGGCACGTAACACTTGGATAATTTCCTTTTGTCACTAAACACTGGTGAATGTGTCCTGGCTCACTGGGTGAGGTGCTCTCAACACGATACTCACAATGGTCCAGTCACCACAGGACTGGACTCAACTTATCTTTTTCAAGCACTTATTGGCACACTGGTGTCCCAGTCTCTTGATATATATATATATATATATATATATATATATATATATATATATATATATATATATATATATATATATATATATATATATATATATATATATATATATATATATATATATATATATATGTATATATATATATGTATATTATTAAATATGACCGAAAAAGTAAGATTAATAATTCTAACACGAATTTTCTCAATCTTTCGTACATTACGCTTCACTGTTGGAGGTAAATGAAAAATCACTTCTCCAAAATTCATTTTTATTTCTAGTCTGACGCGACACGGGCGCGTTTCGTAAAACTTATTACATTTTCAAAGACTTCACAAATACACAACTGATTAGAACGTATCTCTGATTTTATATCTACATTTGAGTGAGGTGGTAAGGGTGATGTGGCATTAACACAAGACAGAACAGGAGGGGATATTAATAGGGTATTAAAAGTATCAACACAAGACAGAACAGAAACAATGGGTATTGAATAGAAGTGTTTGTAGAAAGCCTATTGGTCCATATTTCTTGATGCTTCTATATTGGAGCGGAGTCTTGAGGTGGGTAGAATATAGTTGTGCAATAATTGGCTGTTGATTGCTGGTGTTGACTTCTTGATGTGTAGTGCCTCCCAAACGTCAAGCCGCCTGCTATCGCTGTATCTATCGATGATTTCTGTGTTGTTTACTAGGATATATATATATATATATATATATATATATATATATATATATATATATATATATATATATATATATATATATATATATATATATATATATATATATATATATATATATATGTCGTACCTAGTAGCCAGAACCCACTTCTCAGCCTACTATGCAAGGCCCGATTTGCCTAATAAGCCAAGTTTTCATGAATTAATTGTTTTTCGACTACCTAACCTACCTAACCTAACCTAACTTTTTCGGCTACCTAACCTAACCTAACCTACAAAGATAGGTTAGGTTAGGTCAGGTAGGGTTGGTTAGGTTC
>NC_091170.1:4093764-4168764 GCF_040958095.1 Procambarus clarkii | reverse complement strand
GGAATCAGGCAGGTACTTACTTTTATCACTCTTTGCTCTCAAGTATAATATAGCCACAAGATTAATGGAGGGGATGATATTAAACACAAAAGTATTTTGTAATTTACTTAAAATTCATTCAAAGATGTCACAAGGTCATATCAATAATTAATCAGCTGATCCAGGCGGGAGTCGGTCGTTCCCACGTATATTATACGCACACTACGGTGGCAACACTTCCCCCCTCTTGTCAATGTCACGATCAGCTGAGCACCCCCTTTCCGCGCGAAAGTTTATTGCTTGTTTCTCTAGCGGCACGCGTGCTGTTTCTTTAAGTTCTCAAAGTCACTAGAAGCTCGCACACTCGATATTTGCAACAATAGCACGTATTATCTCACTACACTGTACTTGGGCTCTAAGCAATCGTTTCTATAATGAATGCGACAATAATTTACTGTAATGGTTTTATACACTGCCCGTCATGTAACGGTAACTTATGGATTATCTAACACTGGAGTTCTCAGTACTCGTGGGCGACAACACAATAAATCACTGCGCTCACAAATGGTTATTCAATGCACGAACATAGACATATATAATATAGATAAATCCGACATCAATAAATGGCAAATAAACAGTTTCTGGGTACATAGCCTAACTTCCAAATACTGGCATAATATTATATATTATTTCTCACTATATGTTCACATGAAAGTCTTATGAAAGATATTCAAACACACAGTAAATTCATCACTTAATCCGGGTGCAAGTACACCCCAAAAATAATATATATAAGTATCTTGAGTACTCTTGATAGTACTATCTGCACACTGGTGCCTTACTGTGACATTGGTGAGCCCTGCTCACGACATACAAAATCCTCAGGCTGAATAATATAGCCGAATAATATAGCTGACTAAAGGGGAATGGGGAGGAAAACTAGAACCACCTACTTTCCCCTTTTCTCCGATGAGAGTTGAGTCGTAGCTCCTAGTCCTGGCTCCTGCCTTGTGTCAGGAACGCCCCATCACACATGTTGTCGTGTCCTCCAGGAACCTCAACCAATGTCCCACCGTTAGCGCGTCGTCTTCGTGCCTTCTTCCAAGCAGGTCCGTGCTCCTCCTCGACTTCTTGTAGGGTTGGAGTCGGTCTCCTGGCCGTCGACTTCTCCCAACTACGGCTGTCCGCCTACTTCTCGGCTGCAGTCGTCCGGATTCCCAACTAGTCCTCTTCTTCCTCTGCTACCCAGTGGCTTTGGTCAGCCACTATGCCGTCCCGAATGGGTGAACTGCCTCAGACGTCGCCCACGTCACTGCACAGACTTCACTTCTTCTTGTACAGTACCTGTCCTGGAGCACTTGTTGCTCAATAACCGTCGATTCCTTCTCTGGTTAAACACATGAACTAAGGAAGACCTCACAGAGTACTGGCAGACTTCAGGTGACGCGTAAATCCACGGGAGCGGGAAACAACTGTCAAACTGACAGGACCAATTGTCACACGTCCAACCTCCTTGACGTGTCGTGTCTGACTGATGGCGCCAACGCGGCGCGCTGCCCGGACCCCCTTCCTTCGTGACGTCACTTTTGCCACGGGAGGTTTTCATTGGCTCCTGGTGCCACATTGCTGTCGGTGACCAATCCGGTGTCACTGACGTCACACGGTTTTGGCTGGGAATCAGGAGAGCCAGCGCCATCTTGGCTTCCTAAAGGGCCTAAACCACAGGCCAAAATATTATTGTTTCACAAATTTCTCGACTCTCCGAGCTCACTCCACTCTCCCACATATATCAAATTGATGCCTGCGACCTAGAGAACGCTTGGGAAAAGTGGACATGACTCTTACTGCAGGCGTGGGAGAAATATAAGGGGGGGGGGGAACACCGTCACATACCCCTCCCCTTAAAATAAGAGTCATGTCTGGTTAGTGTATACGGGATAGGGCATCCGCTACTACGTTGTCCTTCCCCTTGATGTGCTTGATTTCCAGCCGGTACTCTTGCAGTAACAACGCCCACCTTGTCAGACGTTGGTTGGAGTTCTTCATCTTGTACAAAAAGGTGAGAGGGTTGTGATCTGTGAATACCAGAACAGGTCTCGCCCCTCCTCCCACGTACACATCAAAGTGCTTCAGGGCCATAACTAGCGCCAATGCCTCTTTCTCAACGGTGCTATAGGTCCGCTGGTATTTTACAAACTTCTTTGAGTAGAACGCTACTGGCCTATGTACTTCACTCCTATCTTGAGCCAACATGGCCCCTATTACAACGTCGCTGGCGTTCACGTACAGGATGAATCCGGCTGAAAAATCTGGGGATGTTAATACCGGGGCCTCCGTCAACAATTTCTTGGTCTTTTCAAAAGACTCTTGGCAGGCCTCTCCCCATCTCCATCGTACATTCTTGGAGAGTAGCTCGGTTAGGGGATGCGCTACCGTGGAGAAATTCCGGCAGAACCCACGATAGTATCCTATCATCCCGAGGTACCTTAGCAACTCCTTACGCGTCCTGGGCACGGGGTATTCCTTAATGGCTGATACTTTGTTATCAACAGGAGTGACTTCACCTTGGCCGATGACAAAACCAAGGTACTCTAAGTGAGCCTTCCCGAACTCACTCTTGGCCAAATTTACAGTCAAGTTAGCTTCCTCTAGCCTTCTGAACAATTCCCTGAGTCTCTCCAGATGCGTCTTCCAATCGTCGGCGTACACTACGATGTCATCGATGTAAACTGTGCAGCCTGCGGCACCCCTTAACAGCTCATTCATCATACGCTGGAAGCAGCTGCCGCTGTTTTTCATTCCAAAGGGCAACACCTTGTACTGGTACAGCCCGTCAAGAGTTGCGAAAGCTGATATCTTCCTGGCCTCAGGAGTCAAAGAGATCTGGTAGTACCCCTTGAGTAGATCGACCTTGGATACGTACCGTGCACTGCCCACCTGGTCAATGCAATCGCTCACCCTTGGCATGGGGTGAGAATCTGCCACTGTGATGGAGTTCACCCTCCTGTAATCTGTACAAAAGCGGTATGTTCCATCGCTTTTCCTCACCAACAAGCATGGGGAACTCCACTCACTTTTGCTGGGCTCCGCAAGGTCGTTCTCAAGGAGATACTCCACCTCCTTTCTCATCAGCTCTCGCTTCTCCGGGCTCACCCTATATGCGCTCTGCTTGACGGGCCTGGTGTCCCTCACCTCTACCTCGTGCGTTACACTCCTGTGTCGTCGGGGCACGTCGGTAAAGAGGGAGGCATTCTCTCTCAGTAGGTTCGTCAGGTCCGCTCTCTGTTGCCCTTCCAGATGTAGTAGCTTGTCCTTGATCTTTGCTAGACTCTCAGTGTTGGTGAGACGGGTGCCATCCGCCCTGGACCACTTACCTTCCTCCTCCGGGAGTTCTTGGTCTACCTGCACGCACAGAACCATCTTCTGCTGGGGTTCTCGGGTCATCGTTCCGTCCTGCCTGGCGGCTCCTCCTTCCACAGGGAAGAAAGGTTTCAGGCGGTCCACGTGACACACCTGCTTCTTGCGGGGTCTATCCGGCTTCCCAATTTCGTACGACACAGGACCCAACCGCCGCAGCACCTGGTATGGTCCCTCGAACCGCGACTCGGTCACCCTACCTTTACCTAGCAGCAAAACCATCACCTGGGACCCGACCTGGAACTCCCTTGCGTAGCTCTCTTGTGGTACCACTCAGACATCTTACGCTGCGCCTCCTTCAGGTGTTTCCCAGCTAGTTCCTTCGCTAGAGTGAGACGTTCTTTGAACTTCTGGACATATTCATTCACCGTTCCCACGGTCGCTCCCGGTGTCCATTGTTCCCTCAGCATGGACAGAGGACTTCGCACCTCGTGTCCATACACTAGCTGGAATGGTGAGAATCCTAATGATTCTACCACCGCGTTACGTATGGCAAATAACGCGGGGTATACAGCCTCATCCCACTCAGCCCCCTGTTCTGCACAGAACACTCTCAGTACGGTCTTCAATGTGGAGTGGAATCTTTCGATCGACCCCTGCGACTGCGGTCGGTAGGGCGACGACCGAATCTTAGTCACTCCCCATCCTGTCACCGTCTGTCGGAACCATTTAGACTGAAATATGCTTCCGCAGTCTGTCTGAATCTCTCTGGGCATCCCCACCCAAGAGAAAAATCGTTGTAGTTGGCCGGCTACTCCTTTCGACGTCAAACGTCGCATCGGGACGGCTTCTGAAAATCTGGTGGACGCACACATTATCGTCATTAGGTAGGTGTTCCCTCGCTTCGTCCTTGGCAAAGGACCCACCCCGTCCACTAACAGTCGCTCGAAAGCAGGCCCAAACGCTGGAACAGGGATCAATGGGGCCTTCAGTATCGCGGATTGGCTCTTCCCGGCCCTCTGGCACGGTAAGCACGTCTTACAATAGCGCCGCACCTCGGCGTCCATACCTGGCCAGTAAAAGTAATCCCTGATCCTTCGCAGCATCTTGGTCACCCCCAGGTGACCTGCAGAGTCCACGGAGTGCGATAGGTCCAACACTGCCGCTCTGCACTAGGCCGGCAACACTACCTGGTGCCTCGTACTCAGAGACTCTTCTCCGGCCTCCATCCTCACAGGTCTCCACTGTCTCATCAGCATGCCGTCTTGAATGTAAAAATGGGTAGCCTTCTCAGGACCAACACGTCCTCCTTTGGCCTCACTAATCAATTCGGGGAACTCCTCCTGCTGCAACTCACCAAGACGAGTGCGGTCTACCCCTAGAGAACTGGTGAGGGTCACCTGCAACTCACCATTTGGGCTGTCTTCGCCCTCCACTCGTTCTCCGGGTCCTACGAAGAGGTGTTCTATTCCCAGGCTGTCGGACGTCTCCTCAGCCCCATCAGATCCACAACCTCCTTGTTCTTCGCGTTGTCTCGGTATCACAGCACAAACTGGGAACGCCACCGGGGCGATTCCCTTCTCGTCCCCACAGGCGTTTAACACTCCGCCCGTCTCCTTGTATTGTTCTAGGCACTCTTCGCCTTTCACGAGATTCGGAAGGACGTATCCCCCACATGCGTCATTCCCCAAGATGACCTGTGCCTCCATCTTGGGCATTGATGTACAGACCCCCACCACAAGGGTCTGGCAGCCATAATCGGAATTCAACGTTGCCTGGTGTAGGGGCACCCTCACTGGGCCTCCCACAGTGGTCACACTTGCCACCCCCACACTGGTACTCTTGTAACCCTCGGGGAACAGGGTTTCACTCACCAGGGTAAAATCGGCCCCAGTGTCTCTTAATATCTTCACTGGGATGGGGTCTGCGTCCCCCATCCTTACGGTTCCCTGACACACGAATGGGTGAACTTTCTTCTCCCCACTCAGTACGGGTTCATCCCGCACCCTCTCGGCCATCTTGTCCTCGAACCTCACTAAAGCAACGTGTCCCCGCTGCTTAGGGCGTCTGCATTCCCGCGCGACGTGTCCGATTATTCCGCAGTTGTAGCAGCGGACCCTCGTCGGAGACCATCCGCCACCGCTCGCCTTAGCACTGCCTCCAGAGGCCGTCGCTACCTGTGTCTTCCTCGCACCACTTGTTGACTCCTTCGTTGCAGTAACAGCTCCTGAGCCCTCAGCTTGATTCTTCTTGATCGGCTCTACAGCACCTTTTGATCCTCGGGTGTCCCAACTTGAGAGGTGGGACTTGGGAGAACTCGCTCCTGTCCTCCATCCATCCGTCCTTCTATAATTCCTATTGTTTCCGGAGTATACGGGTGGTCGGTGCTGTCCCTCTCAGCGTGGGCGTAATGCTTCTTCTAACATGTCGGCTCGGTCGGCTGCGGCCCTCAGGTCCTTTATGTCCGCTTGCTTTACTCTCACCCTGATCTCAGGAGAGAGCACGGACATAAACTTTTCCATGACCATTAGCTCCTTGACCTCTTCAACCGACCTCGCTCCTTCAGAGTCCAGCCACTTAAGGAACTTTCTTTCCATGTCCCTCGCCGTCTCCGCATAAGACTTTCCTGGTGAACGGGTATATTCCCTGAACCTCTTTCTGTAACACTCCGGCGTGAGCTTGAAGGAATGGAGCACAGCTCGTTTTACCGCATCGTAGTTGGTGCATTCCTGGAAGTCGAGCATAGTGTAGGCTTCACGAGCTTCACCTGTGAGCCTCCCTTGAACCAGCTCCGCCCACTCCGCCCTCGGCCACCTCTTCAAAGCTGCAACCCTTTCAAAGTGGTCGAAGAAACTTTCGGCTTCATTTGGCACAAAGACCGGCAGATCTCGTTCCCTCACTCGTCGGTCTTCCTGTTGCGGCGGAGCAGGTGCACCTAGTCCTAGTTCAGCTCGCTTCAGCTCCACCTCCTTGTTGGCTTCTATTTCCTGTTGTCTCATTCTAGCTTCTCGCTCGTGTTCTTCCCTGCGTAGCTGTGCTTCTCGCTCTTGTTCTTCCCTGCGTAGCTGTGCTTCTCGCTCTTGTTCTTCCCTGCGCAGCTGTGCTTCTTCCCTCCTCAGCTGCGCTTCTGCTTCTCGCTCTTCTTTGCGCTGCTGTGCCTCTCGCTTTTCATGCTTCAGCTGTGCTTCTCGCTCCTCACGCTTCAGCTGTGCTTCTCGCTCCTCCCGCTTCAGCTGTGCTTCCAGCTGCAGCTTCATTATCTCTAGTTTAATGCTGTGCCTGCTGCCGCTGGATCCCTGCTGCTTCCACCAATGCTCAGGTGTTCTCCCATACTGGCAGGTGTTTGGGGCCGTTCCTCCCCCAAAGCTTCGTCTCGTGCCCTGAGCTGTGCCATTATCTCTAATCTTCTTTCCCCTACTCTGGGAGATCTCAGCTTTATCCCAAAATGATCTGCTATTGCCTGTAACTGTGCCTTGGTGCATTCCTCCAGCACCTGTTCATCTCTAGTGTCAATAAACCTTGTTACTTTATCATCCTCCATCTTGTGCTATGAGTGATAACCTGCACCTGATCTCTAATACCACTGCCAACTACCACCACTGCAACCTTTATTTCGATCGGTATCCTGGCAAGGTCGCCAATGTTGGGGTTTTGTTGTGTTGTTATTGTTATTCTCGGTGAGCAACCGTATCAGAACTTATCCTGGCAAGGTCGCCAATGTTGGGGTAAAAATATATATATATATATAGTTCCACTCTCTGGTTGTGAACAACAGTTATCTCAATGTCACTCACCGTAGCCCTGCGGGTCTTCACTCTATCCTACGGCGCCACTGCACGCCAGGAGAGTATCCCAGTCAATCCCAACCGGCCTCTGATTGAGAAGGAGTGGGAACACAACTCGTTCCCTTAACTGTTATGTGCCCGCCCCAACAATAGGGCTTTACTATTAACCACAAGGTCGCCAACTGGTGTTTTCGGTGTCCAGTAACACGTCAGTGGACTGGCTGAGTTGTGGTATCCTTGGCAAGGTCACACTCAATAGATCAGGAATCAGGCAGGTACTTACTTTTATCACTCTTTGCTCTCAAGTATAATATAGCCACAAGATAAATGGAGGGGATGATATTAAACACAAAAGTATTTTGTAATTTACTTAAAATTCATTCAAAGATGTCACAAGGTCATATCAATAATTAATCAGCTGATCCAGGCGGGAGTCGGTTGTGCCCACGTATATTATACGCACACTACGGTGGCAACACTTCCCCCCCTCTTGTCAATGTCACAATCAGCTGAGCGCCCCCTTTCCGCGCGAAAGATTATTGCTTGTTTCTCTAGCGGCACGCGCGCTGTTTCTTTAAGTTCTCAAAGTCACTAGAAGCTCGCACACTTGATATTTGCAACAATAGCACGTATTATCTCGCTACACTGTGCTTGGGCTCTAAGCAATCGTTTCTATAATGAATGCGACAATAATTTACTGTAATGGTTTTATACACTGCCCGTCATGTAATGGTAACTTATGGATTATCTAACACTGGAGTTCTCAGAACTTCCTTTCGTGGGCGACAACACAATAAATCACTGCGCTCACAAATGGTTATTCAATGCACGAACATAGACATATATAATATAGATAAATCCGACATCAATAAATGGCAAATAAACAGTTTCTGGGTACATAGCCTAACTTCCAAATACTGGCATAATATTATATATAATTTCTCACTATATGTTCATATTAAAGTCTTATGAAAGATATTCAAACACACAGTAAATTCATCACTTAATCCGGGTGCATGTACACCCCAATAATAATATATATAAGTATCTTGAGTACCCTCAGGCTGAATAATATAGCCGAATAATATAGCTGACTAAAGGGGAATGGGGAGGGAAACTAGAACCACCTACTTTCACCTATCCTCCGATGAGAGTTGAGTCGTAGCTCCTGGTCCTGGCTCCTGCCTTGTGTCGGGAACGCCCCCACACACACGATGTCGTGTCCTCCAGGAACCTCAACCAATGTCCCACCATTAGCGCGTCGTCTCCGTGCCTTCTTCCCAGCAGGTCCGTGCTCCTCCTCGACTTCTTGTAGGGTTGGAGTCGGTCTCCTGGCCGTCGACTTCTCCCAACTACGGCTGTCCGCCTACTTCTCGGCTGCAGTCGTCCGGATTCCTAACTAGTCCTCTTCTTCCTCTGCTACCCAGTGGCTCTGGTCAGCCACTACGCCGTCACGAATGGGTGAACTGCCTCAGACGTCGCCCACGTCACTGCACAGACTTCACTTCTTCTTGCACAGTACCTGTCCTGGAGCACTTGTTGCTCAATAACCGTCGATTCCTTCTCTGGTTCAACACATGAACTAAGGAAGACGTCACAGAGTACTGGCAGACTTCAGGTGACGCGTAAATCCACGGGAGCGGGAAACAACTGTCAAACTGACAGGACCAATCTTCGCACGTCCAACCTCCTTGACGTGTCGTGTCTGACTGATGGCGCCAACGCAGCGCGCTGCCCGGACCCCTTTCCTTCGTGACGTCACTTTTGCCACGGGAGGTTTTCATTGGCTCCCGGTGCCACATTGCTGTCGGTGACCAATCCGGTGTCACTGACGTCACACGGTTTTGGCGGGGAATCAGGAGGGCCAGCGCCATCTTGGCTTCCTAAAGGGCCTAAACCACAGGCCAAAATATTATTGTTTCACAAATTTCTCGACTCTCCGAGCTCACTCCACTCTCCCATATATATCTAATTGATGCCTGCGACCTAGAGAACGCTTGGGAAAAGTGGACATGACTCTTACTGCAGGCGTGGGAGAAATATAAGGGGGGGAACACCGTCACAATATATATATATAAATATATATATATATATATATATATACAATCTTTGGACAACACCCACCAGTGGGACTCGAACCCAGAAAGCACAACTACCTTCCAGTAGCTGGCATAACTAGTATGCTTTAACCCACTACGCCATCAGACCTTACAAAAGAAGTAGATAGTTCGAGATATATATATCTCAAACATCTCTACCTCCCGAAGGCACCAGATGAGTGAGGGGTCAGTCTGCAATTTTCGTCAAGCCACTGTCAATGTGAGAGAACTCGTGTCCAGCTTATAAGCCTATACTTGCATAAACCACAAGTGAAGATAAACAATCTTTGGACAACACCCACCAGTGGGACTCGAACCCAGAAAGCACAACTACCTTCCAGTAGCTGGCATAACTAGTATGCTTTAACCCACTACGCCATCAGACCTTACAAAAGAAGTAGATAGTTCGAGATATATATATCTCAAACATCTCTACCTCCCGAAGGCACCAGATGAGTGAGGGGTCAGTCTGCAATTTTCGTCAAGCCACTGTCAATGTGAGAGAACTCGTGTCCAGCTTATAAGCCTATACTTGCATAAACCACAAGTGAAGATAAACAATCTTTGGACAACACCCACCAGTGGGACTCGAACCCAGAAAGCACAACTACCTTCCAGTAGCTGGCATAACTAGTATGCTTTAACCCACTACGCCATCAGACCTTACAAAAGAAGTAGATAGTTCGAGATATATATATCTCAAACATCTCTACCTCCCGAAGGCACCAGATGAGTGAGGGGTCAGTCTGCAATTTTCGTCAAGCCACTGTCAATGTGAGAGAACTCGTGTCCAGCTTATAAGCCTATACTTGCATAAACCACAAGTGAAGATAAACAATCTTTGGACAACACCCACCAGTGGGACTCGAACCCAGAAAGCACAACTACCTTCCAGTAGCTGGCATAACTAGTATGCTTTAACCCACTACGCCATCAGACCTTACAAAAGAAGTAGATAGTTCGAGATATATATATCTCAAACATCTCTACCTCCCGAAGGCACCAGATGAGTGAGGGGTCAGTCTGCAATTTTCGTCAAGCCACTGTCAATGTGAGAGAACTCGTGTCCAGCTTATAAGCCTATACTTGCATAAACCACAAGTGAAGATAAACAATCTTTGGACAACACCCACCAGTGGGACTCGAACCCAGAAAGCACAACTACCTTCCAGTAGCTGGCATAACTAGTATGCTTTAACCCACTACGCCATCAGACCTTACAAAAGAAGTAGATAGTTCGAGATATATATATCTCAAACATCTCTACCTCCCGAAGGCACCAGATGAGTGAGGGGTCAGTCTGCAATTTTCGTCAAGCCACTGTCAATGTGAGAGAACTCGTGTCCAGCTTATAAGCCTATACTTGCATAAACCACAAGTGAAGATAAACAATCTTTGGACAACACCCACCAGTGGGACTCGAACCCAGAAAGCACAACTACCTTCCAGTAGCTGGCATAACTAGTATGCTTTAACCCACTACGCCATCAGACCTTACAAAAGAAGTAGATAGTTCGAGATATATATATCTCAAACATCTCTACCTCCCGAAGGCACCAGATGAGTGAGGGGTCAGTCTGCAATTTTCGTCAAGCCACTGTCAATGTGAGAGAACTCGTGTCCAGCTTATAAGCCTATACTTGCATAAACCACAAGTGAAGATAAACAATCTTTGGACAACACCCACCAGTGGGACTCGAACCCAGAAAGCACAACTACCTTCCAGTAGCTGGCATAACTAGTATGCTTTAACCCACTACGCCATCAGACCTTACAAAAGAAGTAGATAGTTCGAGATATATATATCTCAAACATCTCTACCTCCCGAAGGCACCAGATGAGTGAGGGGTCAGTCTGCAATTTTCGTCAAGCCACTGTCAATGTGAGAGAACTCGTGTCCAGCTTATAAGCCTATACTTGCATAAACCACAAGTGAAGATAAACAATCTTTGGACAACACCCACCAGTGGGACTCGAACCCAGAAAGCACAACTACCTTCCAGTAGCTGGCATAACTAGTATGCTTTAACCCACTACGCCATCAGACCTTACAAAAGAAGTAGATAGTTCGAGATATATATATCTCAAACATCTCTACCTCCCGAAGGCACCAGATGAGTGAGGGGTCAGTCTGCAATTTTCGTCAAGCCACTGTCAATGTGAGAGAACTCGTGTCCAGCTTATAAGCCTATACTTGCATAAACCACAAGTGAAGATAAACAATCTTTGGACAACACCCACCAGTGGGACTCGAACCCAGAAAGCACAACTACCTTCCAGTAGCTGGCATAACTAGTATGCTTTAACCCACTATGCCATCAGACCTTACAAAAGAAGTAGATAGTTCGAGATATATATATCTCAAACATCTCTACCTCCCGAAGGCACCAGATGAGTGAGGGGTCAGTCTGCAATTTTCGTCAAGCCACTGTCAATGTGAGAGAACTCGTGTCCAGCTTATAAGCCTATACTTGCATAAACCACAAGTGAAGATAAACAATCTTTGGACAACACCCACCAGTGGGACTCGAACCCAGAAAGCACAACTACCTTCCAGTAGCTGGCATAACTAGTATGCTTTAACCCACTACGCCATCAGACCTTACAAAAGAAGTAGATAGTTCGAGATATATATATCTCAAACATCTCTACCTCCCGAAGGCACCAGATGAGTGAGGTGTCAGTCTGCAATTTTCGTCAAGCCACTGTCAATGTGAGAGAACTCGTGTCCAGCTTATAAGCCTATACTTGCATAAACCACAAGTGAAGATAAACAATCTTTGGACAACACCCACCAGTGGGACTCGAACCCAGAAAGCACAACTACCTTCCAGTAGCTGGCATAACTAGTATGCTTTAACCCACTACGCCATCAGACCTTACAAAAGAAGTAGATAGTTCGAGATATATATATCTCAAACATCTCTACCTCCCGAAGGCACCAGATGAGTGAGGGGTCAGTCTGCAATTTTCGTCAAGCCACTGTCAATGTGAGAGAACTCGTGTCCAGCTTATAAGCCTATACTTGCATAAACCACAAGTGAAGATAAACAATCTTTGGACAACACCCACCAGTGGGACTCGAACCCAGAAAGCACAACTACCTTCCAGTAGCTGGCATAACTAGTATGCTTTAACCCACTACGCCATCAGACCTTACAAAAGAAGTAGATAGTTCGAGATATATATATCTCAAACATCTCTACCTCCCGAAGGCACCAGATGAGTGAGGGGTCAGTCTGCAATTTTCGTCAAGCCACTGTCAATGTGAGAGAACTCGTGTCCAGCTTATAAGCCTATACTTGCATAAACCACAAGTGAAGATAAACAATCTTTGGACAACACCCACCAGTGGGACTCGAACCCAGAAAGCACAACTACCTTCCAGTAGCTGGCATAACTAGTATGCTTTAACCCACTACGCCATCAGACCTTACAAAAGAAGTAGATAGTTCGAGATATATATATCTCAAACATCTCTACCTCCCGAAGGCACCAGATGAGTGAGGGGTCAGTCTGCAATTTTCGTCAAGCCACTGTCAATGTGAGAGAACTCGTGTCCAGCTTATAAGCCTATACTTGCATAAACCACAAGTGAAGATAAACAATCTTTGGACAACACCCACCAGTGGGACTCGAACCCAGAAAGCACAACTACCTTCCAGTAGCTGGCATAACTAGTATGCTTTAACCCACTACGCCATCAGACCTTACAAAAGAAGTAGATAGTTCGAGATATATATATCTCAAACATCTCTACCTCCCGAAGGCACCAGATGAGTGAGGGGTCAGTCTGCAATTTTCGTCAAGCCACTGTCAATGTGAGAGAACTCGTGTCCAGCTTATAAGCCTATACTTGCATAAACCACAAGTGAAGATAAACAATCTTTGGACAACACCCACCAGTGGGACTCGAACCCAGAAAGCACAACTACCTTCCAGTAGCTGGCATAACTAGTATGCTTTAACCCACTACGCCATCAGACCTTACAAAAGAAGTAGATAGTTCGAGATATATATATCTCAAACATCTCTACCTCCCGAAGGCACCAGATGAGTGAGGGGTCAGTCTGCAATTTTCGTCAAGCCACTGTCAATGTGAGAGAACTCGTGTCCAGCTTATAAGCCTATACTTGCATAAACCACAAGTGAAGATAAACAATCTTTGGACAACACCCACCAGTGGGACTCGAACCCAGAAAGCACAACTACCTTCCAGTAGCTGGCATAACTAGTATGCTTTAACCCACTACGCCATCAGACCTTACAAAAGAAGTAGATAGTTCGAGATATATATATCTCAAACATCTCTACCTCCCGAAGGCACCAGATGAGTGAGGGGTCAGTCTGCAATTTTCGTCAAGCCACTGTCAATGTGAGAGAACTCGTGTCCAGCTTATAAGCCTATACTTGCATAAACCACAAGTGAAGATAAACAATCTTTGGACAACACCCACCAGTGGGACTCGAACCCAGAAAGCACAACTACCTTCCAGTAGCTGGCATAACTAGTATGCTTTAACCCACTACGCCATCAGACCTTACAAAAGAAGTAGATAGTTCGAGATATATATATCTCAAACATCTCTACCTCCCGAAGGCACCAGATGAGTGAGGTGTCAGTCTGCAATTTTCGTCAAGCCACTGTCAATGTGAGAGAACTCGTGTCCAGCTTATAAGCCTATACTTGCATAAACCACAAGTGAAGATAAACAATCTTTGGACAACACCCACCAGTGGGACTCGAACCCAGAAAGCACAACTACCTTCCAGTAGCTGGCATAACTAGTATGCTTTAACCCACTACGCCATCAGACCTTACAAAAGAAGTAGATAGTTCGAGATATATATATCTCAAACATCTCTACCTCCCGAAGGCACCAGATGAGTGAGGGGTCAGTCTGCAATTTTCGTCAAGCCACTGTCAATGTGAGAGAACTCGTGTCCAGCTTATAAGCCTATACTTGCATAAACCACAAGTGAAGATAAACAATCTTTGGACAACACCCACCAGTGGGACTCGAACCCAGAAAGCACAACTACCTTCCAGTAGCTGGCATAACTAGTATGCTTTAACCCACTACGCCATCAGACCTTACAAAAGAAGTAGATAGTTCGAGATATATATATCTCAAACATCTCTACCTCCCGAAGGCACCAGATGAGTGAGGGGTCAGTCTGCAATTTTCGTCAAGCCACTGTCAATGTGAGAGAACTCGTGTCCAGCTTATAAGCCTATACTTGCATAAACCACAAGTGAAGATAAACAATCTTTGGACAACACCCACCAGTGGGACTCGAACCCAGAAAGCACAACTACCTTCCAGTAGCTGGCATAACTAGTATGCTTTAACCCACTACGCCATCAGACCTTACAAAAGAAGTAGATAGTTCGAGATATATATATCTCAAACATCTCTACCTCCCGAAGGCACCAGATGAGTGAGGGGTCAGTCTGCAATTTTCGTCAAGCCACTGTCAATGTGAGAGAACTCGTGTCCAGCTTATAAGCCTATACTTGCATAAACCACAAGTGAAGATAAACAATCTTTGGACAACACCCACCAGTGGGACTCGAACCCAGAAAGCACAACTACCTTCCAGTAGCTGGCATAACTAGTATGCTTTAACCCACTACGCCATCAGACCTTACAAAAGAAGTAGATAGTTCGAGATATATATATCTCAAACATCTCTACCTCCCGAAGGCACCAGATGAGTGAGGGGTCAGTCTGCAATTTTCGTCAAGCCACTGTCAATGTGAGAGAACTCGTGTCCAGCTTATAAGCCTATACTTGCATAAACCACAAGTGAAGATAAACAATCTTTGGACAACACCCACCAGTGGGACTCGAACCCAGAAAGCACAACTACCTTCCAGTAGCTGGCATAACTAGTATGCTTTAACCCACTACGCCATCAGACCTTACAAAAGAAGTAGATAGTTCGAGATATATATATCTCAAACATCTCTACCTCCCGAAGGCACCAGATGAGTGAGGGGTCAGTCTGCAATTTTCGTCAAGCCACTGTCAATGTGAGAGAACTCGTGTCCAGCTTATAAGCCTATACTTGCATAAACCACAAGTGAAGATAAACAATCTTTGGACAACACCCACCAGTGGGACTCGAACCCAGAAAGCACAACTACCTTCCAGTAGCTGGCATAACTAGTATGCTTTAACCCACTACGCCATCAGACCTTACAAAAGAAGTAGATAGTTCGAGATATATATATCTCAAACATCTCAAACATAAAGCATACTAGTTATGCCAGCTACTGGAAGGTAGTTGTGCTTTCTGGGTTCGAGTCCCACTGGTGGGTGTTGTCCAAAGATTGTTTATCTTCACTTGTGGTTTATGCAAGTATAGGCTTATAAGCTGGACACGAGTTCTCTCACATTGACAGTGGCTTGACGAAAATTGCAGACTGACCCCTCACTCATCTGGTGCCTTCGGGAGGTAGAGATGTTTGAGATATATATATCTCGAACTATCTACTTCTTTTGTAAGGTCTGATGGCGTAGTGGGTTAAAGCATACTAGTTATGCCAGCTACTGGAAGGTAGTTGTGCTTTCTGGGTTCGAGTCCCACTGGTGGGTGTTGTCCAAAGATTGTTTATCTTCACTTGTGGTTTATGCAAGTATAGGCTTATAAGCTGGACACGAGTTCTCTCACATTGACAGTGGCTTGACGAAAATTGCAGACTGACCCCTCACTCATCTGGTGCCTTCGGGAGGTAGAGATGTTTGAGATATATATATCTCGAACTATCTACTTCTTTTGTAAGGTCTGATGGCGTAGTGGGTTAAAGCATACTAGTTATGCCAGCTACTGGAAGGTAGTTGTGCTTTCTGGGTTCGAGTCCCACTGGTGGGTGTTGTCCAAAGATTGTTTATCTTCACTTGTGGTTTATGCAAGTATAGGCTTATAAGCTGGACACGAGTTCTCTCACATTGACAGTGGCTTGACGAAAATTGCAGACTGACCCCTCACTCATCTGGTGCCTTCGGGAGGTAGAGATGTTTGAGATATATATATCTCGAACTATCTACTTCTTTTGTAAGGTCTGATGGCGTAGTGGGTTAAAGCATACTAGTTATGCCAGCTACTGGAAGGTAGTTGTGCTTTCTGGGTTCGAGTCCCACTGGTGGGTGTTGTCCAAAGATTGTTTATCTTCACTTGTGGTTTATGCAAGTATAGGCTTATATATATATATATATATATATATATATATATATATATATATATATATATATATATATATATATATATATATATATATATATATATATATATATATATATATATATATATATACATATGACAATGTCAGACCATGGAGGAAAAATGAAACAGGAAATTTCCTTAAGTACTCTCGTATATTAAATACATCTTCAGAAGGTGTATTTTATAAGACCTTCTGAAGATGTATTTAATATACGAAAGTACTTAAGGAAATTTCCTGTTTCATTTTTCCTCCGTGGTCTGACATTGTCACATTCTTAATCACGTGTTTATTTTCGTGATATACACACATATATATACATATATATATATATATATATATATATATATATATATATATATATATATATATATATATATATTTATATATTTATTTTTTTTTTTTTTTATACAAAAAAAATAGGGAAGGGAGTACCACCTCTGGCTGGAAGAAGGGGGACCCATAGCCTCGGAGGAAACCACACATAACGCATTGGAGGGAATGTGTATTCCCTCCAATACAGTTTCTGTGTGCTTTTCTCCTACCACCCCCTTCCCTTTTTTTTTTTTCCTTTATTGTGTATTTAAAGGTTACAAAACATACAAGACAAATGCCTAAAGGTTATGGATCTCTTGAAGCTCCTCCGCTACTGGACAGGAACCGAGGACGCAGCAAGCATTTCCCCTCTGGATCGCCACACTGAGACGCTGAAATAAAAAACTGGAAGCCCTTGGGTCTCTGGTGACGTCAATGAGCTTGGACCCCAATTCCTTGAGAAATCCCAAGGCACTCTTGCCCCAGGGGCCATGCGTCTCAGACGCTATGGGAACAAAGAGGTATTGACCTTCCAGTCGCCTGTACTTGAGTGATTTTGCTGTTTCCCTGTGGTTGGCCGCCCCACCTGCTTGATCAGCTCCGAAGTGTACATAGGTGTCAGCCAGGGTGGATACACATGTGTAGTCCCACACCAACTGTCTACCCTCCTTCCATGAGTATATGGTGATGCCATCAGGGCGAAGTGCTGGGAAATCCGGGTTTTGGACCCCTAGGATGCGAGGTTCTCTCTCCGCTGGGCACCCAGCTGAGACGAGGCTTCTCTTGATGATGTCATTGACCTCGTTGTGTCTTGCATGCCAGCCCTTTGTGCTTCCGCAATGCAACCCATGCAGTCCGTATTGGTCTGCTTCCACCCTGTTGCAAATACACTTGTATTCAGTGTGAATTGGGGCACCAAGGCGGAGGGCCACTGCTACACGAAGGGATTCTGGATCTAGGCGCGTGCCCATTGCAGACATGGGTACTGCCAGGAGGAAGTCTCCTGCATGGGGGGCACGAACTGCTCTGAGGCGGGCTTTCTCCTTGTCTGATGTTGCTACGCTTAGCATGGCATCAGCTACTTTTTCCACTAGAGGGTGGTCCCAGCCGGACTGTTTGTGTTGTTTTGTTGGCTCTATAATGGTTTCTGGGGCTGCAAGAACATTCCACTGATTTGAACATTCAGTGAAAGCAGGATCGTGTATTCCTGCTGAATCTCTCAGGGTTGCAGGTAAAATATCTCTGACGAGGTCGTGCGATGCATGAGAGGAGGAAAGGAAGGCTGGTAGAGCAATTTGGGAGGCTGTGCGGACACCAAGGCCGCCGAGTCTTACAGGAAGGGTTGCTTGCTCCCACTGAGAGTCGTCCAATGGCAGGTTCAGGACTTTCACCAGCATGGACCTCAGAAGGGTGTCATACACATTTAACTTAGGGCTGCTGTAGGATGGAGAACATCTCAGAAAGTAGGTCAACTTAGGGAGAGACAGGCATCTTGTAAGGAGAAAGAGAGCATCATGGGCATCAATCTTGTCAATCCTGTCCTGCATTCTCTTTAGGTCAGTGATTTTTGCAGCCAGGACCTCCTCGATCCTCATCAGGATAATGACATTTATATATATATATATATATATATATATATATATATATATATATATATATATATATATATATATATATATATATATATATATATATATATATATATATATATATATATATATATATATATATTGAATAGAAGTGTTTGTAGAAAGCCTATTGGTCCATATTTCTTGATGCTTCTATATTGGAGCGGAGTCTTGAGGTGGGTAGAATATAGCTGTTCAATAATTGGCTGTTGATTGCTGGTGTTGACTTCTTGATGTGTAGTGCCTCGCAAACGTCAAGCCGCCTGCTATCGCTGTATCTATCGATGATTTCTGTGTTGTTTACTAGGATTTCTCTGGCGATGGTTTGGTTGTGGGAAGAGATTATATGTTCCTTAATGGAGCCCTGTTGCTTATGCATCGTTAAATGCCTAGAAAGAGATGTTGTTGTCCTGCCAATATACTGTTTTTTTTGGAGCTTACAGTCCCCAAGTGGGCATTTGAAGGCATAGACGACGTTAGTCTCTTTTAAAGCGACTCTTTATATATATATCTATATATATATCTATATATATATATATATATTGTGACGGTAACGCGTTGGTGTTCGGCTGTTTAAGGCTAGGGGTATGGCCTCGTCACATAGTTATAAAAAAAAAATAGAAAAAACTGGAACTTCGTCTGTGGTAAGGTAAGGAGAAGACACACAAAACACAAGTAAATTTTAACAATGAAATTTTAATTACGTTAAATAAATCAAAACATGAAAAAATGGACAAACAAATTCTTATAATAAAATCAATCAATCAAAATAATAAGAATACTTAAATGACACAATGAAAAGTTACGTTAAGGCAAAATAACAAGAAGTGCAACACAGAAATAATTGGGAAGGTGCTGGAATATTGGCTTTAAGCTATCACCTCTCTCAGTACACGCTAACGTCTAGCTGGGAGGAGTGATAACCACGAAAGCACTGAACATTCTGAGGTCTGAGGTCTTGGCGACCCCAGACATCAAGTAGTATGGGGGGGCGAGTGCAGGTGCAGCCAGACCGGCGACCAATCAGCGGGGCCGGTAGCGATCAACAAGTAGTTTGGCGGTTTGAGTCTGAACAGGTGTCTCTGGCTGCAACGTTTTGCACTCTGGCAAGCCTTGCTGGTGTTGTTGTCGTTGTTGGACATTTCTTCCATAGTAGTTTTATATAACCACAACGACGTAATTGTGGAGGGAAGAGCAGGCTCAATCTCTTGAAGGAGATTATCGTCACAACTCTCCCCCGAAGCCTGCGGTTCTGGAAGAAGTACGTCGTTATGTGGTGGAGTAATGGATGGAGTCGCTTCTACTTCATAAACTCTGGAGAGATCATGGGCTAAGATGTTGTCAGACTCTTGGTATAGCGTGTCTCCAGGTTGAATTTCTGCAGGTAGCAAGCCCATAGTAGAAGACGTTGAGATGAGAAGTGGGCGTGCTGCAGGAGGTGTAGGGTGGTGTGGTCCGTGTTGATGGTGGACCGAGCACTTTTCAGGTGTGGAGTGAAGTGCTGAAGCTTCAGGATGAGGAAGAGTAGCTCCTTGCCAATTGTTCCGTAGATCCTTGTAGCAGTAGTCGCTGACAGGTGTATTCTTCTCGCCTCGTTGCTGCATCACGACACCACCAACGTCGGTACCCCTAGCGTCGACATGGAGGATGAAGGGTTTATCTGACGAGGTGAGAGTGGAATTAGAAGAGGGCAAAGGAGCACGATTATTATCCTGAAAGCATTTGGGAAGATCATTAAGGATTTCGGAATTAGAAAGCACTGACTCCTTGTCAGTGCTTTCGGGAGGAGAAGCTGGGAAGGTCTCACTGTGGATGTAGGGTTCTGTGAAGGTAGAACAATTAGTCAAGACAGTGGGAGGAGTACCATTATATTGCTTCAGGAGGTTGACGTGGCACAGCTGGGTCTTCCGCCGCCTATCTGGAGTCTCTATGACGTAGTTGTTGTTGCTTCTGCACTCTTTGACGCAGTAGGGTCCTGAAAATCTGTTTTGTAAAGGTGAACCTGGGATAGGGAAATAGGCAAGGACGAAGTCTCCCGGCTTGAATTTTCTTACTTTGCTGGTCTGGTCGTAATGAGTCTTCATTCTCACCTGGGCTTTCAATAGATTATCATGGGCAAAGCGGTGGACTCTCTCTAGAATGTGTTGAAGGTTTTGAAGAAACTGGGGCACATTCTGAGGCTCACTGAAGGTGGCATCTCTGAGAGAGTCTTTGAAAGCCTTAAGGGGAGTACGGCACTTACGGCCGTAGAGCATCTCATAAGGAGATACTCCTAGGGACTCATTGGGGAGACTTCTGAAAATACACATTATTAGGTCAATCTGCTTATCCCAATCCTTTGAGGTTTCACTACAAAACTTTTTCAAGAGTGCTTTGATGGTCTGATGACTACGTTCAAGAGAACCCTGTGAAGCAGGATGATAGGGGCTGGACAATACCTGTTTGATGTTGAACTCCTCCAGTGTCCTTTTGAAGAGATCACTGGTGAAGTTGGTACCACAGTCACTTTGAATCTCCCTGGGAAATCCGTATTGAGTGAAGATCTTCAATAGATGTTTTATAACCGTAGCAGCCGTGATGTTCTTCACTGGAACTGCTATGGGAAATCTGGTGGTAGGACACAGGATGGTTAGGATGTAGGCGTTACCTGAACTGGTCCGAGGTAAAGGACCAACACAGTCTATTATGAGTCTGTGGAAAGGTTCCGCAGGCACCTGTATGGGAATCAGTGGTGCTCTGGGAATGGAGACGTTCGGTTTGCCTGCCATCTGACATGTATGACACTGTTTTACGTACTGTTTGACGTTATTTACCATACCTGGCCAGTAGTAGTCTTGACGAATCCCATGGTAAGTCTTGTTGAAGCCGTAGTGGGAGAATGCTCCGTGGGCCAGGTGTAGAATAGTGGGCCGCAGGCTGGTGGGAATTACAAGTTGTTCGATGTTGGCCCAATCGTCCTCCTCCTTCAGTTTACTGGGTCTATATCTGCGGTAGAGTAAGTCGTTCTCTAGGAAG
Source organism: Procambarus clarkii (assembly GCF_040958095.1). Classification (NCBI taxonomy): domain Eukaryota; kingdom Metazoa; phylum Arthropoda; class Malacostraca; order Decapoda; family Cambaridae; genus Procambarus; species Procambarus clarkii. Next base: position 4,147,358 of record NC_091170.1, on the reverse strand, counting down.
AACCCAGGAATACTGTCGGGTTGAGTCTCAGCCTGGAAAAACAATGGTGTTAAAGTAAGATCTTCCCTCTGCAACTTACGGAACTCCAACTTGGTCAGATGCGGGGGTAGTTTCTGAGGGTCTTGAGGGACAGCGGTAGCAGTAGAGTCAGCTGGCTGTGGACGTGCGGCTTGTGCACGGGTGGTCACGAGAACCGGAGGAGAAACTTCATCACTCTCTTGAACCTCTGCTGGAACATACTCAAGAATAGGGTTTATTGGCACAGAGTTACACACCTGGGGTTTGTCCATGACGATCAGGTTGGTCGGTTGCAGGTCTTCTGCCAAGTCGTTGCCTAGGAGAAGTTGCACTCCAGGCATGGGAAAAGGCTTTTCCCTGACGGCGACTTGGACTTCCCCGTTCACGTAGGGACAATCCAGGTGGACTCTGGCGAGAGGGTATGGAGTGGTAGCAGTGAGGTCAGTGATGAAGACGGTTTCTCCGGTGTAGACGATGTTGGGCACAGCCGACTTCAAGATGATCGATTGTAGAGCCGCTGTGTCCCTCAAGATCTTCAATTTGAAACGTCCCTCCGGATTTGAACCGTTGGCAGAGACAGTTCCAGTATACAGGTGGTTACTGAAAAGAGAAAGATCATTAACATCAACACCAACATTCATCACAGGCTTACCGGACTTAGGAGGAGTTGGTTTGGGTCTTTGTTGGTCAGTGGTTCCCTTGTATTGAGACTTACCACACTTGTCTATGGTATGTCCATAGAGTCTACAATACTTGCAGTACAGTTGTGAACCAGCTTGATCGGGGTTCACCTTCTCGTAACTGTACCACGACTTCTTACTGGAGGATGGTTCGGGTGTCAGCCGGTGGATGAGGCTGTAAGTGTCAGCCGACTTAGCACACTTCAGGTAGTCGGTTTCTTCTTTATCTGCTAAGTAGAGGTGGACAGGAGGCGGCACACGTCTCAAGAATTCTTCAACAAGCATCAGGTTGACGAGTTCTGTAAAAGTAGAGACATGTGCTGCTTCCAGCCATTTCATGAAATACCTCCGTTTCGTGTTAGCAAACTCGAGGAAGGTAGTGGTACTTGCCTTCAGGTGGTCACGGAATTTCCTTCTATAACTTTCAGTAGAGAGGAGGTAGGCGTCCAACACTGCTTGTTTCAGAGTGTAGTAGTCATTCTCAGACGCCAAAGTACTGAGTGTGACTGCAGCTCTACCTGTAAGATGGACTCTGAGAAGTGTGGCCCATTGGTCGACAGGCCAACTGAGTTGATTAGCAAGGGTTTCAAAGGTGGTAAAGAACACATCAACTTCTGCTTCTACAAAGGATGGCATTAACTTACTTGCATGTGATATATTAAAACTGACGGGAAGATTGGCAGTAGCTTGCTGGCGTTGAGTGAAGTGTGAAGTTTCCAAGGCGATTTCACGTTGACGACACTCTAGAGCCAGAGTCGCTTGTTGCTTGTCATGTTCGCGTTGTATTTCCAACTCGCGTTGTTTGGTTTCAAGCTGTACTCGTTCACGTTCACGGAGTAATGCGACCTCACGTTCGTGTTCTTCTCTCCTCAAAGCGGCCTCGCGTTCTTGTTCGTTTCTCCTCAAAGCAGCCTCGCGTTCTTGTTCGTCTCTTCGTATGGCAGCTGCTTCTCTTTGCTGCTCACGTTCAATCTTGGCCAGCTCTAGTTTAAGTTTCATCGTTGCCAAGTCAGTTTTCTCTGCAATATAGTAAGTTTCATGAGTTTCAGAGTCTATCTTACCTTGCTCTAAATAGTAATCCAGCAACAGGTTGTGTAGGTCATTTTTGTTGGCTTGGTAGGGAACTTCTAGTTGATACTCATGTGCAAGAGTTTGTAATTCAGTCCTCTTGGCACGACTTAAAGTCCCTATTTCACCTGCTGGATTTGTACGGAAAGCTTGGAGACGAAACATGGTGAAATTAGCAAATAAAGGTACACGAATATTCAATAGTGAATGTCAGAAACAGGACAACGTGGCAACTTGTACCTATCCTGTGAGATCTTTAACAATTAAAGTTAAGTGAAAGATATTAAATGATTAAATTAAATCAAGGGCGCAGGAAATATTGTACCCGGTACTCATGTAAGAGAATAAGGGCAAGAAAATCCTACTAACAAATGAAACAGAGTTTCGAAAACAAATGAAACAGTTAAATGCTTCAAAGTAAAATTGGTAGTCCAAGGATGTAGGCATACCTTGCCACGTCTCTATAGGACATAAAGCAAGTTTTTCCTACTGAATTTAATATGATACTTACAGAATTAGCGAACTTTTGTGCTCTGAAAAAATAAGCTAATTCCCTACCGTTGTATGTATCATCATCTCTGACTGACGTGTAGGGGTGCGAGGTGTCAACTGGTGACGAGAACTGCTGCTGAGGTCCCAATTCAGCAACTAAAGTTCGAGCTAGAGGAACTATGGCCCTTTTTGTCCTCCTACAGTCAGATTGCAGAAGATTGGGTACTCTTGACCCGGGGCAGACCACAGTACCAGGGTACCAATATGATGATCTGTCAGAATGAGAAATATTCAAGGGACATAGATGGTAAATACGAGTAATAACACGGAGGGAGAGATGACCAATTAAGAGTATGACTGCGGCCTACAGTCACCACGTAATCCAAAGTTGTCTCACCTTCACTATATGTTACTCTCGTAATGCACAATACACCGCACCTTATAAAAAATGAAATTGAATATGAAAAATAGTAAAGCTACGTTAACAAAGTTAAATACGCTTACCATAAATTACCACTTGGCACCAGTACCTGAGTGAAGCTCCCGGACAGGCCCCCATATAACTTGTGATGGTAACGCGTTGGTGTTCGGCTGTTTAAGGCTAGGGGTATGGCCTCGTCACATAGTTATAAAAAAAAAATAGAAAAAACTGGAACTTCGTCTGTGGTAAGGTAAGGAGAAGACACACAAAACACAAGTAAATTTTAACAATGAAATTTTAATTACGTTAAATAAATCAAAACATGAAAAAATGGACAAACAAATTCTTATAATAAAATCAATCAATCAAAACAATAAGAATACTTAAATGACACAATGAAAAGTTACGTTAAGGCAAAATAACAAGAAGTGCAACACAGAAATAATTGGGAAGGTGCTGGAATATTGGCTTTAAGCTATCACCTCTCTCAGTACACGCTAACGTCTAGCTGGGAGGAGTGATAACCACGAAAGCACTGAACATTCTGAGGTCTGAGGTCTTGGCGACCCCAGACATCAAGTAGTATGGGGGGGCGAGTGCAGGTGCAGCCAGACCGGCGATCAATCAGCGGGGCCGGTAGCGATCAACAAGTAGTTTGGCGGTTTGAGTCTGAACAGGTGTCTCTGGCTGCAACGTTTTGCGCTCTGGCAAGCCTTGCTGGTGTTGTTGCCGTTGTTGGACATTTCTTCCATAGTAGTTTTATATAACCACAACGATGTAATTGTGGAGGGAAGAGCAGGCTCAATCTCTTGAAGGAGATTATCGTCACAATATATATATATATATATATATATATATATGACAATGTCAGACCACGGAGGAAAAATGAAACAGGAAATTTCCTTAAGTACTTTCGTATATTAAATACGACCTTCTGAAGATGTATTTAATATACGAAAGTACTTAAGGAAATTTCCTGTTTCATTTTTCCTCCGTGGTCTGACATTGTCACATTCTTAATCACGTGTTTATTTTCGTGATATACACACACATATATATATATATATATATATATATATATATAAATATATATATATATATATATATATATATATATATATATATATATATATATATATATATATATATATGTCGTACCTAGTAGCCAGAACTCACTTCTCAGCCTACTATTCAAGGCCCGATTTGCCTAATAAGCCAAGTTTTCCTGAATTAATATATTTACTATAATTTTTTTCTTACGAAATGATAAAGCAACCCTTTTCTCTATGTATGAGGTCAATTTTTTTTTATTGGAGTTAAAATTAACGTAGATATATGACCGAACCTAACCAACCCTACCTAACCTAACCTAACCTATATTTATAGGTAAGGTTAGGTTAGGTAGCCAAAAAAAGCTAGGTTAGGTTAGGTTAGGTAGGTTAGGTAGACGAAAAAACATTAATTCATGAAAACTTGGCTTATTAGGCAAATCGGGCCTTGAATAGTAGGCTGAGAAGTGCGTTCTGGCTATTAGGTACGACATATATATATATATATATATATATATATATATATATATATATATATATATATATATATATATATATATATATATATATATGACCGAAAAAGAAAGATTAATAATTCTAACACGAATTTTCTCAATCTTTCGTACATTACGCTTCACTGTTGGAGGTAAATCAAAAATCAATTCTCCAAAATTCATTTTTACTTTGGAGAATTGATTTTTGATTTACCTCCAACAGTGAAGCGTAATGTACGAAAGATTGAGAAAATTCGTGTTAGAATTATTAATCTTACTTTTTCGGTCATATTTAATAATATATGTCTATAGGAAAGACTGCTACCAAAATATACTAATATATATATATATATATATATATATATATATATATATATATATATATATATATATATATATGTCGTACCTAGTAGCCAGAACGTACTTCTCAGCCTACTATGCAAGGCCCGATTTGCCTAATAAGCCAAGTTTTCCTGAATTACTATATTTTCTCAAATTTTTTTCTTATGAAATGATAAAGCTACCCATTTCGTTATGTATGAGGTCAATTTTTTTTATTGGAGTTAAAATTACCGTAGATATATGACCGAACCTAACCAACCCTACCTTACCTTACCTAACCTATCTCTATAGACTAGGTTAGGTTAGGTAGCCGAGAAAGTCAGGTTAGGTTAGGTTAGGTAGGTTAGGTTGTCGAAAAAATATTAATTCATGAAAACTTGGCTTATTAGGCAAATCGGTCCTTGCATAGTAGGCTGAGGAGTGCGTTCTGGCTACTAAGTACAACATATATATATATATATATATATATATATATATATATATATATATATATATATATATATATATATATATATATATATATATATATATATATAAATATATATATATATATATATATATATATATATATATATATATATATTTATATATATATATTTATATATATATATATATATATATATGTCGTACCTAGTAGCCAGAACGTACTTGTCAGCCTACTATGCAAGGCCCGATTTGCATAATAAGCCAAGTTTTCCTGAATTAATATATTTTCTCAAATTTTTTCCTTTTGAAATGATAAAGCTTCCCATTTCATGATGTATGAGGTCAATTTTTTTATTGGAGTTAAAATTAACGTAGACAAATGACCGAACCTAACCAACCCTACCTAACCTAACCTAACCTATCTTTATAGGTTAGGTTAGGTTAGGTAGCTGAAAAAGTTAGGTTAGGTTAGGTTAGGTAGGTTAGGTAGTCGAAAAACAATTAATTCATGAAAACTTGGCTTATTAGGCAAATCGGGCCTTGCATAGTAGGCAGAGAAGTGCGTTCTGGCTTCTAGGTACGACATATATATATATATATATATATATATATGTCGTACCTAGTAGCCAGAACTCACTTCTCAGCCTACTATGCAAGGCCCGATTTGCCTAATAAGCCAAGTTTTCATGAATTAATATATTTTCTCTATTTTTTTCTTATGCAATGATAAAGCTACCCAATTCATTATGTATGAGGTTAATTTTTTTTTATTGGAGTTAAAATTAACGTAGATATATGACCGAACCTAACCAACCCTACCTAACCTAACCTAACCTATCTTAATATGTTAGGTTAGGTTAGGTAGCCGAAAAAGTTAGGTTAGGTTAGGTTAGGTAGGTTAGGTAGTCAAAAAACAATTAATTCATGAAAACTTGGCTTATTAGGCAAATCGGGCCTTGAATAGTAGGCTGAGAAGTGCGTTCTGGCTACTAGGTACGACATATATATATATATATATATATATATATATATATATATATATATATATATATATATATATATATATATACATATATATATATATATATATATATATATATATATATATATATATATATATATATATATATATATATATATATATATATATATATATATATACAGCGTTTGAAGTCCCTCCGTGATCCCAGTCTATGATATTTTACAGTTTTCTCCGGCTTGCCAAGCTAGAACTCACCAGCAACAGTGCCAGTGAGGGAGGCCTCCCACCTTAACGGCCGGGGCGGGATGGGGAAGGGCGGGGGCGGAGGGAGGCGCGTGAGGGAAAGTGAACCTTAGAGTAAGACGTCACTAAGAACACCCGCTCACCGGTCAGGCGGAGGAGGCTGGTAGTGGCCGCATTTCAAACTCCCCTCACCACCACACCACCCCACCACCTCCCTCGTGGGCTCAGTGAATGATAGTGAACAATTTCTGTCTGTTTGGTGTATACTTTGCGGCCCCGACATACAAAGTGAATACCATGTATATATAGTGCCATAGTGAAATATACATCTCAAAGTGCCAACTCCGATACTCAGTGCCATACACACCACAAAGTATCAACCCCAGTTTATAGTGTCATACATATAACAAAGTGCCAACCCCATATTCTCAGTGTCATGCATACAATGGTGTACATATATATGAATGTATATTGTGTGTCATGTGTATAGCCCACTCGATACCACGCCTCCCCCCCCCCAAAATGACCCCATCCCCCCCCCCCCGCACCTCACTACCTGAGATGACCCTCGCCCCACCGGCCTCCACACCCAGCCGCGGCCTCTACACCCAGCTGATGCTCCACACCCAGCTGATGCCTCCACACCCAGCTGATGCCTCCACACCCAGCTGATGCCTCCACACCCAGCTGATGCCTCCACACCCAGCTGATGCCTCCACACCCAGTTGATGCCTCCACACCCAGTTGATGCCTCCACTCCCAGTCGCGGCCTCCACACCCAGTTGATGCCTCCGCACCCAGTTGATGCCTCCACACCCAGCCGCGGCCCCCACACTCAGTTGATGCCTCCACACCCAGCCGCAGCCTCCACACCCCAGTTGCTGGCTCCACACCCAGTTGCTGGCTCCACACCCAGTCGCGGCCACCACACCCAGTTGATGCCTACACACCCAGCCGCGGCCTCCACACCCAGTTGATGCCTACACACCCAGCCGCGGCCTCCACACCCAGTTGCTGGCTCCACACCCAGTTGCTGGCTCCACACCCAGTCGCGGCCTCCACACCCAGTTGCTGGCTCCACACCCAGTTGCTGGCTCCACACCCAGTCGCGGCCTCCACACCCAGTTGATGCCTACACACCCAGCCGCGGCCTCTACTCCCAGTTGCTGGCTCCACACCCAGTCGCGGCCTCCACACCCAGTTGCTGGCTCCACACCTAGTCGCGGCCTCCACACCCAGTTGATGCCTCCACACCCAGTTGACGCCTCCACACCTAGTTCATGCCTCCACACCTAGTTGATGCCTCCACACCCAGTCGCGGCCTCCACACCCAGTTGATGCCTCCACACCCAGTTCATGCTTCCACACCCAGTTGATGCCTCCACACCCAGCCGCGGCCTCCACACCCAGTTGATGCCTCCACACCCAGTTGATGCCGCTGCACCCAGTTGCTGGCTCCACACCCAGTTGATGCCTCCACACCCAGTTGCAGGCTCCACACCCAGTTGCTGGCTCCACACCCAGTTGCTGGCTCCACACCCAGTTGCTGGCTCCACACCCAGTTGATGCCTCTACACCCAGTTGCTGGCTCCACACCCAGTTGATGCCTCTACACCCAGTTGCTGGCTCCACACCCAGTTGCTGGCTCCACACCCAGTTGATGCCTCTACACCCAGTTGATGCCTCTACACCCAGTTGCAGGCTCCACACCCAGTTGCTGGCTCCACACCCAGTTGATGCCTCTACACCCAGTTGATGCCTCTACACCCAGTTGCAGGCTCCACACCCAGTTGCTGGCTTCACACCCAGTTGATGCCTCTACACCCAGTTGCAGGCTCCACACCCAGTTGCAGGCTCCACACCCAGTTGCTGGCTCCACACCCAGTTGCTGGCTCCACACCCAGTTGCTGGCTCCACACCCAGTTGATGCCTCTACACCCAGTTGCTGGCTCCACACCCAGTTGATGCCTCTACACCCAGTTGCAGGCTCCACACCCAGTTGCTGGCTCCACACCCAGTTGCTGGCTCCACACCCAGTTGATGCCTCTACACCCAGTTGCTGGCTCCACACCCAGTTGATGCCTCTACACCCAGTTGCAGGCTCCACACCCAGTTGCAGGCTCCACACCCAGTTGCTGGCTCCACACCCAGTTGCTGGCTCCACACCCAGTTGATGCCTCTACACCCAGTTGCTGGCTCCACACCCAGTTGATGCCTCTACACCCAGTTGCAGGCTCCACACCCAGTTGATGCCTCTACACCCAGTTGATGCCTCTACACCCAGTTGCAGGCTCCACACCCAGTTGCTGGCTCCACACCCAGTTGATGCCTCTACACCCAGTTGCTGGCTCCACACCCAGTTGATGCCTCTACACCCAGTTGATGCCTCTACACCCAGTTGCAGGCTCCACACCCAGTTGATGCCTCCACACCCAGTTGCCGGCTCCACACCCAGTTGATGCCTCCACACCCAGTTGCCGGCTCCACACCCAGTTGATGCCTCCACACCCAGTTGCCGGCTCCACACCCAGTTGCTGGCTCCACACCCAGTTGATGCCTCTACACCCAGTTGCTGCCTCTACACCCAGTTGATGCCTCCACACCCAGTTGCTGCCTCCACACCCAGTTACTGGCTCCACACCCAGTTGCTGGCTCCACACCCAGTTGCTGGCTCCACACCCAGTTGATGCCTCCACACCCAGTTGCTGGCAGTTGCTTGGCCATGATCCAGCGTGTTTGCCCCCCCCCCCCCCACTATAGAACAATGCACAGTTTAACTCTCCCAACCGAGTTGAAATGGAAGGGGTCCCAGCGGTCGGGCAGGACTCCACAAGCCTTGAGGTGCCAACTCCTAAAAGAGATTTTTGCCGAGTATGCAACAAAAACACCGCCATAAACTCCAACGGTGGTGTCATCCGCTTTCACACCGTCAACGAGGAAAGATGCAGTGGTTCCCACCAGCTTCCAAAGGGAAGCAATGGCCAGCTGACATTGACAGTTAGGGAAGAGACTCCCATTAACCTAATCTCATCTGAAAACCTCACCCAAGCGATCATAGCGACGTCTGCTAGAACATTACCACACATCCCAAAAGCAGCCCGCCCAAATGCAGCAGCCAAACTCTGTAATCTTCTGAAAAGGGTCAATGATGCCCCGGAAAACATTCAAGCGTGGCATAATGTCCTTCTGTTTGGCAATGTACGCCTCACCGTCTCTCCAAGGAGGAACAAATCACTTGCTTCCTCGGTCCTGAGGGCGAGAAATGAATACCCAAAGGGGGAACAACCTAGTTCGCCTGCCTTTCTGAGCAAAACACATCCACCGCAGAAATGGTAACAACAACATACCTGAAACGTACAAACTCAGAGCACAAATCACCAAGAAAATTGAAGAGGGAAATACCGCAAGTGCTATTAGAGTCCTCACCAGTGACGAGAAAATTGCTCCTCGAAACTAAGCCACAGCACGGGCCCTGCAAAGCAAGCACCCACCCAGAGCCCCTCAAGGCGACAACATCGTTTTGCCATCAGCTGACACCATTTCAGACTCATTAATCGTTGGTGAATCTGAGGTCTACAAAGCAGCCCTTTCTTTTCCACCTGGGTCAGCCGGCGGCTTTACAGGTTTAAAACCTCAATACATCAAGCAAATGTTAAATCCTGTGGTTGGTGATGCTGCACAAGATCTTCTTATGGAACTCACAAGGTTCGTCAACATGTGCCTGGCTGGTAATATACCTGAGGTCATCAGGCCTCTCTTTTTTGGTGCCTCCCTCTGTGCTCTCAAAAAGAAGGACGAAGGAATCAGGCCAATTGCTGTTGGCAACACTCTCCGACGCCTGATTGCCAAGGCTGCTTCGAGGGTAGTCAGCCAGCAAGCGTCTGAATTGCTGAAACCAATCCAGCTAGGATTTGGAATCCTAGTAGTGCCTCGCAGACTTCAAGCCGCCTGCTATCGCTGTATCTATCGATGATTTCTGTGTTGTTTGCTAAGATTTCTCAGGTGATGGTTTGGTTGTGGAAGAGACTATATGTTCCTTAATGGAGCCCTGTTGCTTATGCATCGCTAAACACCTGGAAAGAGATATTGTTGTCTTGCCTATATACTGAGTTTTTTGAGGCTTACAGTCCCCAAGAAGGCATTTGAAGGCATAGACGACGTTGGTCTGTTTTAAAGCGTTCTGATTTGTGTCTGGAGAATTTCTCATGAGTAGGCTGGCCGTTTTTTTGGTTTTATAGTAAATTGTCAGTTGTATCTTCTGATTTTTGTCTGTAGGGATAACGTTTCTACTAACAATATCTTTCAGGACCCTTTCCTCCGTTTTATGGGCTGTGGAAAAGAAGTTCCTGTAAAATAGTCTAATAGGGGGTATAGGTGTTGTGTTAGTTGTCTCTTCAGAGGTTGCATGACGTTTCACTTTCCTTCTTATGATGTCTTCCACGAAACCATTGGAGAAGCCGTTGTTGACTAGGACCTGCCTTACCCTACAGAGTTCTTCGTCGACTTGCTTCCATTCTGAGCTGTGGCTGAGAGCACGATCGACATAAGCGTTAACAAAACTCCTCTTGTACCTGTCTGGGCAGTCACTGTTGGCATTCAGGCCCATTCCTATGTTTGTTTCCTTAGTGTAGACTGCAGTGTGGAAAACTCCGCTCCTTTCCATGACTGTTACATCTAGAAAGGGCAGCTTCCCATCCTTCTCCATCACGTAAGTGAAACGCAACACAGAATTCTGCTCAAATGCCTCCTTCAGCTCCTGCAGATGTCTGACATCAGGTACCTGTGTAAAAATGTCGTCAACATACCTGCAGTATATGGCAGGTTTCAAGTTCATGTCGACTAAGACTTTTTGCTCGATGGTACCCATGTAGAAGTTCGCAAGCAGGACACCTAGGGGAGAGCCCATGGCGACCCCATCTACTTGCTTATACATGTGTCCATCCGGGCTCAAGAAGGGTGCCTCTGTAGTACAAGCTTGGAGTAGTTTCCTTAGAATATTTTCTGGTATGTGAAGAGGAGTACAGGCCAGATCACGATACACTCTATCGGCTATCATCCCGATTGTTTCATCCACACGTACATTGGTAAACAGTGATTCTACGTCCAACGAGGCTCTTATCCCTGTGGCCGTGTTCCCCGCAGTAAGTCAACAAATTCCTTTGGAGACTTCAGGCTGAAGGCGCAAGGGACATAAGGAGTCAGCAAGCCGTTGAGTCGTTTCGCCAGTCTGTACGTGGGTGTGGGTATCTGGTTGATGATTGGCCGAAGTGGGTTTTCAGGCTTGTGTCTTGACATTTCCATACGCATATCCAGGTTTATATTCCCCAATAATCTTTGGCAGGTGGAGTCCGGATTTCGTGGCGTTCACAGTTTCGTTCAATTTGTTGACCTTTGCTTTCAGTTCGGCTGTAGTGTCCTTCGTTACCCTTTGGAATTTAGTTTGGTCAGAGAGTATGAGGTTCATTTTCGCCAGATATTCGTCTATTTAAGAATGACGTATATTGGCAACTTGTCACCTCTCCTGACAACTATCTCCTTGTTCTCACGAAGGCGAGATTGAGAGTCGAGGTCGAGGGAGGGGGAAGACGTACCGTGCGCGCTCCGTTAAAATCGTGACATTAACCGGGATTCTTAGGACTACTGCCATGGATTACTGATTACAGACATAACAAAGTGCATAGTGACCTGCTGGAAAATTGAAAATAGTCATTAACAATAGAACTTTGTGTTAAATAGAGAATAAACGGGAGACCACGTGTGAGCCAGTGAACGAGGCTTTGTGTACATGCATGTATTAGGAAAAAAAAATAGTGAACGGTGATTCGTGGAACAGTCATGTGGAACGGGTATCACAACAACATATAAGTTGGAAGTGAATGAAAACCGTGCATAGAATATTATAAATATAGAATACTAGAAATATAGAATAGTGGCAAGAGGCGGCATCAGTGGTTATAAATTGGGTAACTGGAAACTGGTGACATCAACCTGGGCCACAAGAGGTCACCTGTACCGACCGGGGACCAGCTTCGCTACCCTATGCTAAGTACCTGCCAAAAAGTTTGAACAAAATAACATACATAATATTACAAATATACGGTATACATATAATATTATAAATATTAAACATATAAATATATATACATATAATTTTATAAAGAGTTAAAAGGACTGACATCAACAAGTGATCCATACAGTGAATCTCAAATACAACACAATACATCAGACAATGGAGAGGTGTGGCGAGTGTTCGGTAGTACTGGGAAGACGAAATGCAGGCGTAATATGCTGCATTTGTAACATAAGATTTCACCTGGGCTGTACAGAATTAGCTCCAGGATGCATAAAAAGGCAAGGAATTTACTGGGTTTGCAAAGATGACAGATTAATGTTAGAGAACATAACTAAACTGATGAAAAACATTCCCGAGTCACAGAGATTATCATTCACAGACAGGCTACCAGTGATATATGCTGACTGGGAAAAGTCAACATTGGATAACGACCAAAACTCAGGAACAGATAGTTTAGAGAACCGCAGCAGTAGTGTGGAGGAGGAGACTATTGTGGTACAAAATAACAGCAATATTGCAGAGCCAGATAATATAAACGATGAGAGCAACAGTGAGACAGAGTGCATAGATGAAGGAAATGGAACGAAAAACGGAGATGGCTCCAATAAAGAGGTAGACAAGACAGTCACAGATATAAATACCTTGAAAAACGCAAAACCGGAACACATTTGCAAATTCTACGCTAAAGGAATATGCAAACATGGAAAATTAGGAGCAAAATGCCATTTTCTGCATCCTCGAAAATGCAGGAACATGTTGGAGAGGGGTACATGCCGTTTTGGAACAGGGTGTAGATACTTCCACCCTAAATTATGTAAATTTTCAATTAGGGACAAAAAATGCTGCAATCTTCAGTGTCCGGAATTCCATGTGAGAGGTACAGAGCGTTATAGACGGAAAGATCAATATGACACTACTGGAATTTTTTTAGAGGAAGGCAGAAACAGAGTAGTAAATATAAGAGAGAGGAACAGTCAGATGGAACCACTACAGGATTACAGAGGGGAACGGAGATACCCACAAGACTGGAATTCAAATTATCAACAAGCACACTGGTACTACACCAGACAACACCCGTCCTACTACCAAAACTGGACGAATCACTTCCAAAACGACACACCCTGGACGCAAACACAGTGGCCTTCTTACCAGAGCCTCAGTTATTAACACCAAGTAAGGCTTCCAGCACTTCCACTAACACGATAACATCATTTATATTTACCAACATCCAGGGTATAAAAACACGCAAATCCAACAAAGTTCACTTTATAGATGGTCTCCTTCATGAGGCAAATGCAGTGTTTGCAGCCCCTAACAGAAACCCACACAAAGGACTACCATGATGGTGAAATATGGATCTCAGAGTACAATCTTTTCAGATGTGATAGGAAACACCGGCTTCAGGGTGGGGTCAGCCTCTACATCAAAGACACACTCATCTGTACTGAGCTGCTAAACACCTCAAATGATATGGTGGAAGTGCTGATAATCAAAATAGAGATTTTAAATGTAGTTATTGTCCTTGTATATAAGTCACCGGAGGCAAACCCTCAGCAGTTTAAAAACCAACTAATGTAAATAGAACACTGCTTGGAAAACCTCACAAATCCAGCTCCGAACATCATCCTGCTTGGGGACTTCAACCTACAGCACCTGAAATGGAAGCACCTGGCTAATACAGTAATATCAGAAAGAATACCAGGAAGTAGCCTAAATGAACAGGCACATGCAAATGACCTGCTACGGATGTGCGACAGGTTTGCCTTAAACCAGCAAATAGTAGAACCAACTAGGAAGGAGAACACGCTGGACCTCATTTTCACTAATAATGATGAATTGATCAGGAACCTAATGATTACAAATACCTGTTACTCAGATCACAACTTAATTGAAGTTAATACCTGTTACTCAGATCACAACTTAAACCAGCAAATAGTAGAACCAACTAGGAAGGAGAACACGCTGGACCTCATTTTCACTAATAATGATGAATTGATCAGGAACCTAATGATTACAAATACCTGTTACTCAGATCACAACTTAATTGAAGTTATGACAACCATGGGGAGTAGACCTTCAAAACCAGTCCAGATTCCCGGTGGAGAAGGTTTCAGCAAATTCAACTTCAATAATAAACTGATAAACTGGGAGCAAATAAACCAGGACTTCACAGAAATAAACTGGGAAGAACAGCTAGAAAATGCAAACCTGAACCACTGCCTGGAAAAAATAAGCTCAGTAGCACTAGAAATATGTTCAAACCGCATACCTCTAAGAAAAAGGAGGAAGAGATGCAGATTGGAACGGGAACGTCGTTCCCTATATAGGCGAAGAAAACGAATCGCGGAACAACTTGAGAGTCGCACCCTATCTCAAGAACGGCGAAGAAGGTTAGGTAGAGAAATAGAAACAATTGAACGGAAGCTACAAGAATCATACAAAACCCAGGAGAGGCAAAGAGAGCAAAAGGCCATCAGTGAAATAGAAAGAAATCCGAAATATTTTTTCTCCTATGCAAAATCAAGATCAAAAACCACATCTAGTATCGGGCCCCTGCGAAAGGGAGATGGAACTTTCACCGATGACAACAAAGAAATGAGCGAGCTACTGAGGACGCAGTACGACTCTGTTTTCAGCGAGTCATTAAACACACTAAAGATTGATAACCCAAATGAATTTTTCATGGATACGATACCAACATCAAATCATATATCAGACGTCACCCTATCCCCACTGGATTTTGAAGAAGCCATAAACAGTATGCCTATGCATTCTGCACCAGGCCCGGATTCTTGGAACTCCATATTCATAAAGAACTGTAAAAAAAAAACACTATCGCAGGCCTTCCACATTCCACATTCTGTGGAGACAAAGCCTAGATACTGGCGTTATTCCTGATATTCTAAAAACAGCAGAGATAGCACCACTTCATAAAGGAGGAAATAAGGCAGAGGCAAAAAATTACAGACCGATAGCACTAATATCTGTTACGATATATCGTATCGTGTTATTTCATCGCATAAAGGCACGATTATTTAAGTCATACGTTCATTATTACAGGAAGAACGAGGTTAACAACCATGGAGATCGTTAACGGTCAGCACGGTATGGCTCGTCCGGTGGCGGGAATTTCTGTTAGCCAATCAGAATCACCGGGCGAGGTAACGTGTGCTGGCCGGAGCATGTGGAGAGACAGACATCTACCCCCCTCCATTGAGTCAACAGGCTGTCGTTGCGTTTGGATGTGTGACCAACGGACCCAACTGTTAGTGTGCTCCACCCTCACGAAGGAAGAGGACCTCGAGGCATGGTCGACGTTCTTGAAAGTTATGGAAGATAACAGCTTTGAGATTTAGAGGTCGGCGTGGAGGTAACGCGCTGATTTTCCTGATAGTGGTACAAATTGCAGGAAAGTAGATGATTTATAAGTGGGAAGATCAATCGGACAAGAGACGACCGTAGCATGGTCGTAGTATCTCTCTCTATATATATATTTAACTGTACTTGTGTACAATGCACACACATATATATACATGTAAAATATTGTATATAAGGTGATTAGAGATATATCACAATATATCCATGATGAAGTTTTATACCATCTTATTTTCTTGTCCTTTGTCAGACCTCAGCACAAAGTGTGTCGCACCTGACAACAGGTCCGGCTGAGGCTGACACCTGTTCAGATTCATGTACCCCGTTATGGGACAACGAAGCCAAGGATAAACACTCAGAATAAACCTAAATTAAATGTGTTGGGTTGTCGACAGTTCGATCCCAACACATATGGGGGCCTGTCCGGGATTGTTTTGAACAAGACACACTGTGTACACTTGCAGCACCCATTGCTAGTCATCTAAGTGTCCAGCCAGGTAAAGTTTTCATCATGGATCGTGTCCAAGAATTTATAACAGAGGACCCATTGATTTTGGAGAGCTGTACGAAAGAACAGCTGAAGCAAATCGCCGAACACTATGAGATAGAATTAGTGTCGACTAAAGTGGTCTATATGAGACAAGAACTTGGAAATAAAGTAAGGTCTCGACGCGAAGACGTCGAAGCGGTAGGATTAGATGTGAGTGCAAAGGAAAGTGGGGAACAAGATAATGAGGAAGTGTCTTCTACTTTGTCTCGTAGGAGTGGAAGTTTAGAATATGAATTGGAACGTTTGAAACTGGAAGCTCAAATTAAGAGGGAAGAGAGACAGTTTCAGTTAGAGAAACTGAAATTGGAGAAAGTGAGACTTGAAAGTGAGCAAAAAACGCGTGTAGAATTAGAAAAGGAGAAAACGAAGCAAATGGAAATCGAAGCAAATAAATTTGTGGCTGCTCAGAGGCGAGGGCGAGAGGTACACTCGGAGAGCACACCTATGCCTGCAGCATATGATCATAAGGCACGTGAAAAGGAGGTTCCGCAATTTTGTCCAGAAGAGTCTGAGTCTTTTTTTTTGAGCATTTTGAAAAGGTTGCTACACTAAAGCAGTGGCCAGAGGAGGATTGGGGCCCAATTAGTGCAAATAAGATTGACTGGGGCAGCGAGAGAGGCCTATACCCAGCTCTCTCTTGAAGATTGTACAAATTACTGGGCTGTGAAAAACAGCTTATTAAGGTCATTTCTACTGACACCTGAATCTTACCGGAAGCGGTTCAGAGAAATGGTAAAGACACAGAGGAGCACATATGCTGAAACAGCCAGAGATTTGGAACGTAGATTCCAAAGATGGATGGGTTCCGAAAAGGTAGAATCTTTCGAAGACTTGAAACAATTGATGTTAATGAAAAAATTCTTGGAGATGGTGACTCCAGACACCAGGTTTAAGGTTCAAGAAGCAGGAATAAAAACACTCTTAGAAGCAGCGGACAAAGCAGATGTAATTACGGAAGCTTACAGAAGTCTCCAGGAATATGAAGAAAAAGGTCACGCAATGTTGCAGGGTAGTAAAAGACGGTATACGTTGAACAGTAGAGATGGGCGTGGATATACTGGCAAGCCGATAGCCCGACAAAGTCAGGGGTATGTGGAATTTTCTCCGTCGGGAGGTGACGCATTCGAGGGTCAGGCTAGCGCACCCTCGGGTCAAGGAGGAAGTACAACGTCTAGATATCGAGGTACAGGACAGTGGAGACGTGGCGAATCCTATTATAATGGACAACGTGGTTCGAGAGGACGAGGATTCTCTTCTCGGGTAATATGCTACACATGTAACAAGCCTGGACACTTAAGTAGAGAGTGTAGGCAAGGCAGAAGAGTGGTGTCCCTCACAGTAAGTAAATACAGAAATCCTTATATAAATTTAAAGGAGGAATTGACCCAGGAGAAGATGTTCATTACGAAAGGATATAACCCTTTCATTAGCAAAGGTATGGTGAGCATTGGGGGTCAGCCTGATCAACAAGTCACAATATTACGTGACACAGGAGCGAATCAGAGCTTAATACTGAAAAGCTTGATTCCTGAGTACAGATCTTGTATAAATGGACAAATAATTAAGGTACGGGGTATAAATTCAGAGATGCATATACCTGTGTGTACAGTAAAGCTAACCTCTGATTACTTTACAGATGAAGTGATGTTTGGAGTGTGCTCGGACATACCCGTTCCTGGAGTACATGTCATCTTGGGCAACGATATGTGCGGCTCAAGTGTGTTGCCAGAGGTACTGCGCAGTGATGTACCTAACGAACATCAAAACAATGTGGAAGATGAAAAATGTAATAACATAACGCTCGCCAGTATTCTGGAGGATCCCTCGGAAGATGATCAAATAGAAGTATATCCAGCCTGCGTCGTAACCCGAGCGCAGAGTGCTCGACTAAGAGATGTGCCAGAGAGAATGGACGTATCTTCTTCAATGGAGGAGGAAGAGGTGGATTTTGGATTGAAAGACTTGTTTGAGGACAGTGCCGCACCAAGTACAGCGAGAGTGGAAGTAAGACCACAATTACCATCCCACATAAAGGTAAGCAAACCAGAGTTTATAGCTGCCCAGAAATTAGAATTTGAAGACTATATAAAGGAAGCTAAGGGAAGAAATGTTTGTATCACGTCACCCACTTACTATTACCTGGACGACGGGGTTTTGATGCGAAAATGGCGATCAGACCACGCGCCAGCTGACAAAGACTGGGTTAAAAAGGATCAAGTGATGGTACCTAAAGGTTATAGGAACTCTGTATTGGAAGTTGCCCATGCATTAGAAATGGCGGGACATCTCAGTGTTCATAAGACACTTAGTAAAATACAAGACCATTTTTATTGGCCAGGTATGGCGGCAGATGTAAAAAGGTATTGCAGAACTTGTTTACCCTGTCAGAGAGCGGGAAAACCTGCTCCAGCGCTTCCTAGAGCCCAACTAAAGCCAATTCCAGCGTTTGGGGAACCTTTTGAAAGGATAATAGTGGATTGCGTAGGTCCCCTACCCAGAACAAGAAAAGGGAACGAATACCTATTTACCATCATGTGTTCAGCGACTCGTTTTCCCGAGGCATTTCCCGTGCGAAAGATAATCTCCAGAATATTGCTTGACAGGTTACAGCAATATTTTTCGTGGGTAGGAATGCCGAAGGTTTTGCAATCGGATTTGGGCAGTGTTTTTCAATCAAAGCTGTTCCGTAAGACAATGAAAGATTGGGTTGTGAAACAGATTAGGTCATCTCCCTATCATCCCCAATCTCAAGGGGCCATCGAAAGTTTTCATGGCACTATGAAGAGCCTTTTGCGAATTTATTGTGCTGAGCAAGGGGCACAGTGGGACGAGGCCATCGCCCCAATAATGTTTGCTATCAGGGATTCAGTAGTTGAGTCCTTAGGCATGACACCGTTTCAATTAGTATAGGGGCATACGGCGAGAAGTCCTATAGTTATGTTGAAGGATCGGTTAACATCTGAAGGTTCAAGAGATAATCTGGGAACGTATGTTCAAAAGTTTAAATGCAGATTGTTCAGGGCGCGAAAGCTGGCGAAGGAAAATTTGAAAATATCTCGAGCGACCATGGCAAAATATTACAACAAAGGTACCAAAAAGAGAAGTTTTAATGCAGGTGATAAGGTATCAACTATCTACCTGTAAAAGGGACGGTAAATGATTCAAAATTTTGTGGACCCTATATGGTCAAGAAGGAACTTGGTGATTTAACGTACGTAATACACATGTCTGACAGACCGAGAAAATCCCAGATATGTCACGTGAACTTAATGAAAAGGTATTGGGATAGAGATGAGGATGGGCAACTAGACACTGCTGTAATGTGCGCAGTTTCCAATGAGTTTACGGAATTAAATCATAAGAGGCTAGAAAGAGCAGATGGAGCCCGAATTTCTAATTCTCAGTGGTTACGAGAGATGAATGCACACTTGACATACTTGGATGATCAAAGGAGGCAGGACATAGAAGAGATTCTCATGAAATACCTATCGCTATTCTCTGACGTACCGCGACGACACCGCGAAATTACGCAAGAGGTAAATGTAGGAGGAGCTCGACCAATAAAGCAACATCCGTATAGAATAAATCCTGAAAAGAGAGAAATTATGCGACTTGAGGTAAAATAACTATTGGATAACGATCTGGCAGAATTGAGCGACAGTGATTGGAGCTCACCTTGTCTACTGGTGAAAAAGCCAGATGGCACACATAGGTTGTGCACGGATTACAGAAAGGTGAATTCGGTCACTATCGCAGACTCGTACCCAATTCCACGAATTGAGGATTGTATTGACCAAATAGGACACGCCCAGTTCGTATCTAAAATTGACCTTTTGAAAGGGTACTATCATATACCCCTCTCTGAGAGTGCCAAGAGAATCTCTGCCTTCGTGACACCTTCGTGATAAAGTACTACCATTCGGTATGAAAAATAGTGGAAGTTGTTTCCAGAGAGCCATGAATAAAATCCTACAAGGGATGGTAGGTTGTACAGTTTATATTGATGACATCATAGTGTATTCACACTCGTGGGAAGAACACCTTCATCAACTAAGAGTTGTTTGATAAATTAGAAGAGATAAATTTGACTATTAATCTCCCAAAAAGTGAATTTGGCAAAGTAAAATTGCAATATCTTGGATACATCGTAGGACAAGGGGAGGTTGCCCCTGTCAGACAAAAAGTTGAAGCCATAGATAAGTACCCTGTGCCTAGAGGGAGAAGAGATTTACTCAGGTACCTAGGCATGGTGGGGTACTATAGAAAATTCTGCAGAAATTTTGCAACCATTGCAGCACCATTAACAGGACTTTTAGCGAAACATAAGAAGTGGCAGTGGGACGAAGCCTGTCAAGAATCGTTTAATAAAACGAAATCATTGCTAACAGAAGCCCCTGTATTGGTTTCACCCGATTTTCAGAAGCCATTTTCCCTCTTTGTCGATGCAAGTGATGTAGGTGCGGGCGCTGTTTTGACTCGGGACCAAAATGGAACTTGTAAACCAGTGTCCTATTTTTCTAGGAAAAGTTTACCTAACCAAAGAGCATATAGTACCGTTGAAAAGGAAACCTTAGCCTTAGTGATGGCGCTACAGCATTTTGAGGTATACGTGGGAGCGGGCATAGGACCTGTTACGGTCTTCACAGATCATAACCCGCTCGTATTTTTAAATAAAATAAAGAATACCAACCAACGCCTAACCAGGTGGGCTCTAATATTACAAGACTATAACTTAAATATAGTACACATTAAAGGAAAGGAGAACGTAATGGCTGACGCATTATCCCGTAGTATGGTATAAAGAAAACAGTAGACAGTGTGAAATAAAACGTTTTAGAAAAGAAAATAGTGAAGTGATGAAGGACGGTAGACTTCAGGAAAGTACTTTTGTATCAGCCACACCGTCCAAAGCGGTGTGTTCGGAAAATGTACATATGTATTTTTTGTATATACTTAAAGATAATTTGTTGTTAAAACAGATTTTGTGTGCAGTCGAAGGCAAAGGAGATCCTGTACGCCAAAGACCAGTGGTCAGTATGTACGGCACCATGTCTACAAAAATGATAAGGTATGTCCGATAAGACATGTCATTACTAGAATGAGTTGAATCTTTGTAGGATGGACGAAAAAGGAATAATGCTACATCCGGTAGAGAAAATTAGTCTGGATGCTCCAAAATAACACTCTTTTAAGGGGGGAGGAGTGTTAAGATGTATCATATCGTGTTATTTCATCGCATAAAGGCACGATTATTTGTCATACGTTCATTATTACAGGAAGAACGAGGTTAACAACCATGGAGGTCGTTAACGGTCAGCACGGTATGGCTCGTCCGGTGGCGGGAATTTCTGTTAGCCAATCAGAATCACCGGGCGAGGTAACGTGTGCTGGCCGGAGCATGTGGAGAGACAGACATCTACCCCCCTCCATTGAGTCAACAGGCTGTCGTCGCGTTTGGATGTGTGACCAACGGACCCAACTGTTTGTGTGCTCCACCCTCACGAAGGAAGAGGACCTCGAGGCATGGTCGACGTTCTTGAAAGTTATGGAAGATAACAGCTTTGAGATTTAGAGGTCGGCGTGGAGGTAACGCGCTGATTTTCCTGATAGCGGTACAAATTGCAGGAAAGTAGATGATTTATAAGTGGGAAGATCAATCGGACAAGAGACGACCGTAGCATGGTCGTAGTATCTCTCTCTATATATATATTTAACTGTACTTGTGTACAATGCACACACATATATATACATGTAAAATATTGTATACAAGGTGATTAGAGATATATCACAATATATCCATGATGAAGTTTTATACCATCTTATTTTCTTGTCCTTTGTCAGACCTCAGCACAAAGTGTGTCGCACCTGACAACAGGTCCGGCTGAGGCTGACACCTGTTCAGATTCATGTACCCCGTTATGGGACAACGAAGCCAAGGATAAACACTCAGAATAAACCTAAATTAAATGTGTTGGGTTGTCGACAGTTTGATCCCAACACATCGCACATCATAAAAATTTTTGAGTGCTAAGAAGTAAGATCACAAAATACATGGAATCACAGCAACTCCATAACCCCGGACAACATAGCTTCAGAACAGGGCGCTCTTGCCTGTCGCAGTTGCTGGACCACTATGATATGGCATTAGATGCTATGGAAGACAAACAAAACGCTGATGTAATTTACACAGATTTCGCAAAAGCTTTTGATAAATGTGACCATAGTGTTATTGCACATAAAATGCGTTCAAAAGGAATTACCGGAAAAATAGGCAGATGGATCTACAATTTCCTGACCAACAGAACCCAATGTGTAATAGTCAACAAAATAAAATCCAGCCCATCAACCGTGAAGAGCTCAGTCCCCCAGGGTACTGTGCTTGCTCCAGTACTTTTTCTCATCCTCATATCGGACATAGACAAGAACACAACCTATAGCACTGTATCATCCTTTGCAGATGACACTAGGATCTTCATGAGAGTAGGCAACATAGAGGACACGGCGAACCTCCAGTCAGATGTAGATCAGGTCTTTCTATGGGCTACAGAAAATAGTATGGTGTTTAACGAAGATAAGTTCCAGCTCATGCCCTATGGAAAAAATGAAAATATAAAAACGGAAACCACGTACAAAACTCAGGCAAATCATAACATAGAACGAAAAGGCAATGTAAGGGATCTGGGTGTACTCATGTCGGAAGACCTTACTTTAAAGAACACAATAAAGTAGCCGTCACAACTGCAAGAAAAATGACAGGTTGGATAACAAGAACTTTTCACACTAGAGATGCTATACCGATGATGATACTTTTCAAAACGCTTGTGCTCTCTAGAGTGGAGTACTGCTGCACAATGACAGCACCTTTCAAAGCCGGAGAAATTGCTGACCTGGAGAGCGTGCAGAGATCCTTTACTGCTAGAATCCACTCAGTAAAACATCTAAACTATTGGGACCGACTAAAGAGCCTAAAACTGTACTCCCTTGAGCGCAGGCGGGAGAGGTACATAATAATTTACACGTGGAAAATATTAGAGGGGCTGGTCCCAAACCTGCACACAGAAATAACATCACATGAGACCAGAAGAAATGGCAGGATGTGCAGAATGCCCCCGTTTGAAAAACAGAGGTGCAACTGGTACTCTGAGAGAGAACTCTATCAACATCAGAGGTCCGAGACTGTTCAACACGCTTCCACTACACATAAGGGGCATAACTGGCCGACCCCTCAGTGTTCAAGAGACAACTGGATAAGCACCTCCAAAGGATACCTGATCAACCAGGCTGTGACTCATACGTCAGGCTGCGAGCAGCCGCGTCCAACAGCCTGGTTGATCAGTCCGGCAACCAGGAGGCCTGGTCGACGACCGGGCCGCGGGGACGCTAAGCCCCGGAATCACCTCAAGGTAACCTCAAGGTAAGGCTCTTAGCTGCCGCTTTGAGCTCGGGGGACAGTATGGTGCTTCTGTAGTTGCCTCGATTCTTTCCTCCTTCCGCAATAAGTTCTGCTTGTAAGGTATCATTGGTGGTGACCTTCTTTTGTGTCTCGAGGTCGAATATGTCGTCCAACAGAATCTCCAACTCCACTTTCCGGGCCATCTCACTCGGTCTGGACATAACGTGACAGTTTATACCCAGACTTAGGAGAGTGACTTGGTCCTCAGTGAGGTTGATTCCTGCAAGGTTCAGGAAGCCATCTTTTGGTCGTGGAATTGCCATAGGTCCTCCATATAACGATGTTAGTTTCTTGATTATCCTTGCTTCAGTGCTGAGGTGATGTCGGTCTGTGAGGATGTTGAGGTGTTGTTCAATGCGAGTACGGAGACTTTCGTCGATGTTGCTGTTTCTCCATTCGTTTGTAGCATGAAGTAGTTGCGTTTTGTTGTCTTTGATTTCATTTTGCCTTGTATATCTGATCACGAATCAGATCTTGGCGATATTTTATCGTGAAGGCTTGATTCCTTGCTGCTGGGTCGTGCGTTTTAATATTAGTATATTTTGGTAGCAGTCTTTCCTGTAGACATATATTTTTAAATATGACCGAAAAAGTAAGATTAATAATTCTAACACGAATTTCCTCGATCTTTCTTACGTTTCTTTTCACTGTTGATGGTAATTCAAAAATCAATTCTCCACATGTATAAGCAAGTAGATGGGGTCGTCATGGGTTCTCCCCTAGGTGTCCTGTTTGCGAACTTCTACATGGGTACCATCGAGCAAAAAGTCTTAGTCGATATGAATTTGAAACCTGCCATATACTGCAGGTATGTTGACGACATTTTTACACAGGTACCTGATGTCAGACATCTGCAGGAGCTGAAGGAGGCATTTGAGCAGAATTCTGTGTTGCGTTTCACTTACGAGATGGAGAAGGATGGGAAGCTGCCCTTTCTAGATGTAACAGTCATGGAAAGGAGCGGAGTTTTCCACACTGCAGTCTACACTAAGGAAACAAACATAGGAATGTGCCTGAATGCCAACAGTGACTGCCCAGACAGGTACAAGAGGAGTGTTGTTAACGCTTATGTCGACCGTGCTCTCAGCCACAGCTCAGAATGGAAGCAAGTCGACGAAGAACTCTGTAGGGTAAGGCAGGTCCTAGTCAACAACGGCTTCTCCAATGGTTTCGTGGAAGACATCATAAGAAGGAAAGTGAAACGCCATGCAACCTCTGAAGAGACAACTAACACAACACCTATACCCCCTATTAGACTATTTTACAGGAACTTCTTTTCCACAGCCCATAAAACGGAGGAAAGGGGCCTGAAAGATATTGTCAGTAGAAACGTTATCCCTACAGATAAAAATCAGAAGATACAACTGACGATTTACTATAAAACCAGAAAAACGGCCAGCCTACTCATGAGAAACTCTCCAGTCACAAAGCAGAACGCTTTAAAAGAGACCAACGTCGTCTATGCCTTCAAATGCCCTCTTGGGGACTGTAAGCCTAAAAAAAAGCCAGTATATAGGCAAGACAACAACATCTCTTTCCAGGCGTTTAACGATGCATAAGCAACAGGGTTCCATTAAGGAACATATAATCTCTTCCCACAAGCAAACCATCACCAGAGAAATCTTAGCAAACAACACAGAAATCATCGATAGATACAGTGATAGCAGGCGGCTTGACGTCTGCGAGGCACTGCACATCAAGAAGTCAACACCAGCAATCAACAGCCAATTAATGCACAACTATATTCTACCCACTTAAAGACTCCGCTCCAATATAGAAGCATCAAGAAATATGGGCCAATTGGCCCTCTGCAATTACTTCCATTCAATACCCATTGTTTCGTGTTCTTTCTTGTGTTGAAAGTTTGCTTTTACCTCATCCAAAACTGTTGGAACATATCACCTCACCCAAATGCAGGTATAATAAATCGAAGATGTTTAAGCTCTATTCAGTTACAGTTGCGTGTGTGTGTAAACTAAAGTCTTTGAAAATGTAATGAGTTTTACGACATGCGCTCAAGTGTCGCGTCAGACTAGAAATAAAAATGAATTTTGGAGCATTGATTTTTCAATTACCATCAACAGTGAAAAGTAACATAAGAAAGATCGAGAAAATTCGTGTTAGAATTATTAATCTTACTTTTTCGGTCATATTTAATTATATATATATATATATATATATATATATATATATATATATATATATATATATATATATATATATATATATATATATATATAATTAAATATGACCGAAAAAGTAAGATTAATAATTCTAACACGAATTTTCTCAATATTTCTTACGTTTTTCTTCACGGTCGGAGTTAATTGAAATATTAGCTCTCCAAAGTTCACTTTCTCATCTTTTATTTATGGTCAGACGCCTAAAAGTGTTTCGCAAGGGCTTCTTTCATTTTCAAAGACAGGTTTACACATATCATTTCATGCTTAATGGGTGAGGTGATATGACACAAATGTTTTTGGGTGAGGTGACAGAACATGAATCAATGGGTATAAATTGGAGATGAAAACATAATAATGAAAGTAGCTACAGAAGGCCTAATGGCCCATATTTTGTCTTCCAGCTTCTATGTTGGTTCGGGGTCTTGAAGTGGGTGCGCATTTCAAGACGAAGTATGAGGATGTGAAATGTTCATCCTAGAGACAATAGACTTTATCATTTGTATAGAAGTTGAGAGATTAACTTCTTAGAGGCATACATTTGGTTACAGGGATGGATATAAGGTATAAAGATGGATATAGGGATAAAAGGTTACAGTGGTGGTGGGCAAAACGGAAGCGGAGGGACAGAGTGTGTGGAAGAGATGCGAAAGGACAGGGTGTGTGGAAGAGAGACAGGGGGAGAGATTGTGTGGAAAAGAGGCGGAGGGACATGGTGTGTGAAAGAGAGACGGGGGGACAGGGTGTGTAGAAGAGATGCGTTGTGACAGGGTGTGTGGAAGAGAAACGGAGGGACAGGATGTGTGGAAAAGAGGCGGAGGGACAGGGTGTTTGGTAGAGAGATGGAGGGACAGTGTGTGTGCAAGAAAGGCGGAAGGACAAGGTGCGTGGAAGAGAGACAATCCCAACAATCCCCCCCCCCCCCTTCCTCACAGGTGACCAGTTACCGTGAATGGGTCAAGTCTCTTGTCTCTGTGTCCTCACTAGAGATAATGCCACAATTGAGTTCTCCCCATAGATAATGCCTCAACTGTGTTCTCACCAGATATTATGCCACAACTCTGTTCTTACTAGAGATAATGCCTCAACTGTGTTTTCACCAGAGAAAATGCCTCAACTGTGTTTTCATCAGAGAAAATGCCTCAACTGTGTTCTCAAGAGAGATAATGCTTCAACTGTGTTCTCACCAGAGATACTGCTACAACGGTGTTCTCACCAGAGATAATGCCACAACTGTGTTCTCTCCAAAGATAATGCCTAAAATGTGTTATGAGTAGAAATAATGCCTCAACTGTGTTCTCACCAGAGAAAATGCCTCAACTGTATTCTCAAGAGAGATGATGCCTCAACTGTATTCTCAAGAGAGATGATGCCTCAACTGTATTCTCACCAGAGTTGATGCATCAACTGTGTTCTAACCAGAGATATTGTCTCAACTGTATTCTCACCAGAAATATTGCCTCAACTATGTTCTCCCCAGAGATAATGCCTCAACTGTGTGTTCTCACAAGAGATAATGCCTCAACTCTGTTTTTACTAGAGATAATACCTCAACTGTGTTCTCACCAGATATTAGGCCTCAACTCTGTTCTTACTAGAGATAATGCCTCAAATGTGTTTTCACCAGACAAAATGCCTCAACTGTGTTCTCAAGAGAGATAATACCTCAACTGTGTTCTCACCAGAGATATTGCCTCAGCTGTGTTCTCAAGAGAGATAATGCCACAACTGCGATCTCACCACAGACGATGCCTCAACTGTGTTCTCACCAGAGATATTGCCTCAACTGTGTCCTCGCCAGAAATAATGCCTCAATCATGTTCTCACCAGGAAATAATGCCTCAACCGTGTTCTCACCAGAGATACTGCCACAACTATGTTCTCACCAGAGATAATGCTACAACTGTGTACTCAGGTGAGATAATGCCTAAACTGTGTTCTCAATAGATATAATGCCTTAACTGTGTTCTCAAGAGAGATAGTACCACAACTGAGATCACCTGAGATAATGCCACAACAGTGTTGTGAAGGGAGATAATGCCTCAATTGTGTCTCATGGGAGATAATGCCTCAACTGTGTTCACAACTCAGATAATGCCACAACTGTCTTACCAAGAGATAATGCCTGAACTATCTTTTCACCAGAGATAATGTTATAATTGAGTTCTCACCAGAGATAATGCCTCAACTGTGATCTTACTAGAAATAATGCCTCCACTGTGTTCTCAAGATAGATAATGCCTTAACTGTGTTCTCACAGAGATAATGCCTCAACTGTGTTCTCAAGGGAGATAATGCCTCAACTGTGTTCTCAAGGGAGATAATGCCTCAACTGTTTTCTCACCAAAGATTGCGCCTCAACTGTGTTCTCAACACAGATAATGCCACAACTGTGTTATCAAGAGATAATGACTTAAGTGTCTTTTCACCAGAGATAATTCCAGAAATGAGTTCTCAAAAGAGATAATGCCTCAACTGTGTTCTCACCAGAGATAATGCCTCAACTGTGTTCTCACCTGAGATAATGCCTCAATTGTGTTTTCAATGGAGATAATGCCTCAACTGTGTTCTAAACAGACATTATACCTCAACTCTGTTCTTACTAGAGATAATGCTTCAACTGTGTTCTCACCAGAGAAAATGCCTCAACTGTGTTCTCAATAGAGATAATGCCTCAACTGTGTTCTCACCGGAGATAATGTCTTACATGTTTTCTCACCAGAAATGATGCCTCAACTGTGTTCTCATGAGTGATAATGCCACAACTGTGTTCTCACCACAGATAATGCCTCAACTGTGTTTTCACCAGAGAAGCGGCTTAAACTGTGTTCTCACCAGAAATGATGCCTCAACTATTTTCTCACCAGAGATAATGCCTCAACTGTGTTCTCACCAGAGATAGTTCTTCAATTGTGTTCTCACTAGAGATAATTCTTCAACTGTTTTCTCACCAGAGATAATGCATCAAATGTGTTCTCACCAGAAATAATGCCTCATCTCTGCTTCCACCAGGGATAATGCCTCATCTCTGTTTCCACCAGAAATAATGTCTCAACCGTGTTCTCAACAGAGGTAATGCCACAACTGTCTTCTCACCACAGATAATGCCTCAACTCTGTTTTCACCCGAGATAATGTCACAACTGTGTTCTCAGGAGAGATAATGTCTCAACTGTGTTCTCACCAGAGAAAATGCCTCAACTGTATTCTCAAGAGAGATGATGCCTCAAAAGTGTTCTCATGACAGATGATGCCTCAACTGTGTTCCCAAGAGAGATAATGCCACAACTGATTTCTCGCCAGAGATAATGTCACAACAGTGTTCTCACCTGAGATAATGCCTCAACTGTTTTCTCACCAGAGATATTGTCTCAACAGTGTTCTCACCAGAGATAAGGCCTTCACTGTGTTCTCAAGAGAGATATTGCCTCAGCTGTGTTCTTACCAAAGGTAAAGCGTCAACTTTGTTCTCACCAGAGATAATGCGTCAAAAGTGTTCTCACCAGAGATAATCGCAGAACAGAGGTCTCACTAGAGATAATGTAACAACTGTGTTCTCAAGAGAGATAATGCCTAATCTGTGTTCGCAAGAGAAATAATGCCACAACTTTGTTTTCCCCAGAGATAATGTCTCAACTGAGTTCTCACCAGAGATAATGCAACAACTGTGTTCCCAGAGTGGATAATACCTCAACTGTGTTCTCACCAGACATAATGCACTAACTGTGTTCTCACCAGAGATAACTCCTCAACTGTGTTCTCTGGAGATATAATGCCTCAACTGTGTTCTCACCAGAGATAATGCATCCACTGTGTTCTCACCAGAGGGAATGCCACAACTGTGCTCCCACCATAGATAATGACACAACTGTGTTCTCCAGAATGCCTCAACTGTGTTCTCCAGAATGCCTCAACTGTGTTCTCCAGAATGCCTCAACTGTGTTCTCCAGAAAGATAATGCCTCAACTGTGTTCTATCGAGAGATAATGCCTCGAAGGTGTTGTCAAGAGAGATAATGCTTCAACTATGTTCTCAGAAGAGGTAATGCCTCAAATGAGTTCTCAGATAACACAGATAATGCCTCTACTGTGTTCTCACCAGAGTTATTGCCACAACTGTGTTCTCACCAGAGTTATTGCCACAACTGTGGTCGCACCAGAGATAATGCCTCAACTGTGATCTCACTAGAGATAATGCCTCACCTACGTTTTCCCCAGAGATAATGCCTCAAATGTGTTCTCACCAGAAATAATGCTTCAACCGTGTTCTCACCAGAGATAATGCCTCAACCGTGTTCTCGAGAGAAAATGCCACAACTGTGTATTCACCAAAGATAATGCCTCAATTGTGTTCTCCAGAGATATTGCCACAAATCTGTTCTCACCAGAGATAATGCCACGACTGTGTTCTCACAAGAGATAATTCCTCAACTGTGTTCTCAGCAGAGATATTGCCTCAACTGTGTTCTCACTAGAGATAATGCCTCAACTTCATTCTCACGTGAAAATATGCCTCAACTGTGTTCTCACTGGAGATAATGCCTCAATTTCATTCTCACCGGAGATTATGCCTCAACTGTGTTCTCACAGGAGATAATGCCTCAATTGTGTTCTTAAGAGAGAAGAGAGATAATGCCTGAGTTATGTACTTACCAGAGATATTGCTACAATTGTGTTCTCGTCAGATATAATGCTTCAATTGTGTTCTCAAGAGAGATAATGCCTCAACTGAGTTCTCACCAGAGATAATGCCTCAACAGTCTTCTCACTAGAAATAATTCTTCAACTGTGTTCTCAAAAGAGATAATGCCTCAGCTGTGTTCTCACTAGAGATAAAGCCTCAACTTAGTTCTCACCAGAGATAATGCCACAACTGAGTTCTCAGGAGAGATAATGCCTCAACTGAAATCTCACTAGAGATAATACTTCAACTGTGTTCTCACCAGAGATAATGCCTCAACTGTGCTCTCACCATAAATAGTGCCTCAACTGTGTTCTCACGAAAGATAATGCCTCAACTGTGGTCTTACCAGAGATAATGCCATAACTGAGTTTTCACCAGAGATAATGCCTCATATGTTTTTTCAGACGAGATATTGTCTCCACTGTGTTCTCACCAAAGACAATTCCTCAATTGTGTTCTCTGGAGAGATAATGCCTCAACTGTGTTCTCACCAAAGATAATGCATCCACTGTGTTATCACCAGAGATAATGCCACAACTGTGTTCTCACCAGAGTTAATGCCTCAACTGTGTTCTCAAGGGAGATTATGCCTCAACTGTGTTCTCTTCAGAAATAATGTATCCACTGTGTTCTCACCAGAGGCAATGCCACAACTGTGCTCTCACCAGAGATAATGACACAACTGTGTTCTCCAGAGAGATAATGCCTCAACTGTGTTCTCACGAGAGATAATGCTTCAACTATGTTCTCAGAAGAGGTAATGCCTCAACTGAGTTCTCAGATAACACAGATAATGCCTCAACTGTGTTCTCACCAGAGTTATTGCCTCAACTGTGTTCTCACCAGAGATAAGACAACAAATGTGGTCGCACCAGAGATAATGCCTCAACTGAGTTTTCCCCAGAGATAATGCCTCAAATGTGTTCTCATCAGAAATAATGCTTCAACCGTGTTCTCACCAGAGATAATACCTCAACCTTGTTCTCGAGAGATAATGCCACAACTGTGTTTTCACCAAAGATAATGCCTCAACTGTGTTCTCCAGAGATATTGCCTCAAATGTGTTCTCACCAGAGATAATGCCACCACTGTGTTCTCACCAGAAATAATTCTTCAACTGTGTTCTCAGGAGAGATATTGCCTCAACTGTGTTCTCACTAGAGATAATGCCTCAACTTCATTCTCACCGGAGATTATCTCTCAACTGTGTTCTCACTGGAGATAATGCCTCAATTGTGTTCTTAAGAGAGAAGAGATATAATGCCTGAGTTATGTACTTACCAGAGATATTGCTACAATTGTGTTCTCGTCAGATATAATGCTTCAATTGTGTTCTCAAGAGAGATAATGCCTCAACTGAGTTCTCACCAGAGATAATGCCTCAACTGTCTTCTCACTAGAAATAATTCTTCAACTGTGTTCTCAAAAGAGATAATGCCTCAGCTGTGGTCTTACCAGAGATAATGCCATAACTGAGTTTTCACCAGAGATAATGCCTCATATGTTTTTTCAGACGAGATAATGCCTCATATGTTTTTTCAGACGAGATAATGCCTCAACTGTGTTCTCACCAAAGATAATGCCTCAAATGTGTTCTAACCAGAAATAATACCTCAACTATTTTCTCAAAAAAAGATAATGCCTCAACTGTTTTCTCACCAGATATAATATCTCAACTGTGTTCTCACCAGAGATAATGCCTCAACTGTGTTCTCAAGAGAGATAATGCCTCAGCTGAGTTCTCACCAGAGATAAATCCTCAACTTTGTTCTCACCAGAGATAATGCCACAAGTGTGTTCTAAAGAGACATAATGCCTCTATTGAGTTCTCACCAGAGATAATGCTTCCACTGTTTTCCCATCAGAGATAATGCTTCAGTTATGTTCTCACCAGAGATAATGCCACAACTGTGCTCTCATTAGAGATAATGTATCAACTGTGATCTCAGGAGAGATAATGCCTAAACAGTGTTCTAAAGAGAAATAATACCATAACTGTGTTTTCCCATAAGATAATGTCTCAACTGCGCTCTCACCGGAGATAATGCAACAACAGTGTTCTCGCAAGAGAAAATACTTCAACTGTGTTCACACCAGAGTTAATGCCTCAACTGTCTTTTCTAGATAGATAATGCCACAATTGCGTTCTTACTAGAGATAATGCCACAACTGTGTTCTCACAAGAGATAATGCCTTAACTGTGTTTTCACCAGAGATAGTGCCTCATTTGTGTTTTCACGAGAGATAATGCCACAACTGTGTTCTCACAAGAGATAATGCCTTAACTGTGTTTTCACCAGAGATAGTGCCTCATTTGTGTTCTCACGAGAGATAATGCTACAACTGTGTTCTCCCAATATATAATGCTTCAACTGTGTTCTCCCGATAGATAATGACTCAAATGTGTTTTGACCAGAGAAAATGCCTCAACAGTTTTCTCACCAGAGATATTGCCTCCACTGTGTTCTCACCAGAGATAATGCCTTCACTATGTTCTCAAGAGAGGTAATGCCTCAGCTGTGTTCTTACCAGAGGTAAAGCCTCAACTTTGTTCTCACCAGAGATAATGCCTAAAAAAGTGTTCTCACTAGAGATAATTGCACAACTGTGCTCTCACTAGAGATAATGTAACAACTGTGCTCTCACTAGAGATAATGCCACAACTGTGTTCTCACAGGAGATAATGCCTCAACTGTGTTCTCAACAGAGATAATGCCTAAACTGTGTTTTCACCAGAGATAGTGCCTCATTTGTGTTCTCACGAGAGATAATGCTACAACTGTGTTCTCCCAATATATAATGCTTCAACTGTGTTCTCCCGATAGATAATGACTCAAATGTGTTTTGACCAGAGAAAATGCCTCAACAGTTTTCTCACCAGAGATATTGTCTCCACTGTGTTCTCACCAGAGACAATTCCTCAATTGTGTTCTCTGGAGAGATAATGCCTCAACTGTGTTCTCACCAGAGATAATGCATCCACTGTGTTATCACCAGAGATAATGCCACAACTGTGTTCTCACCAGAGTTAATGCCTCAACTGTGTTCTCAAGGGAGATTATGCCTCAACTGTGTTCTCTCCAGAGATAATGCATCCACTGTGTTCTCACCAGAGGCAATGCCACAACTGTGCTCTCACCAGAGATAATGACACAACTGTGTTCTCCAGAGAGATAATGCCTCAACTGTGTTCTCACGAGAGATAATGCTTCAACTATGTTCTCAGAAGAGGTAATGCCTCAACTGAGTTCTCAGATAACACAGATAATGCCTCAACTGTGTTCTCACCAGAGTTATTGCCTCAACTGTGTTCTCACCAGAGATAAGACAACAACTGTGGTCGCACCAGAGATAATGCCTCAACTGTGATCTCACTAGAGATAATGCCTCAACTGAGTTTTCCCCAGAGATAATGCCTCAAATGTGTTCTCATCAGAAATAATGCTTCAACCGTGTTCTCACCAGAGATAATGCCTCAACCTTGTTCTCGAGAGATAATGCCACAACTGTGTTTTCACCAAAGATAATGCCTCAACTGTGTTCTCCAGAGATATTGCCTCAAATGTGTTCTCACCAGAGATAATGCCACCACTGTGTTCTCACCAGAGATAATTCTTCAACTGTGTTCTCAGGAGAGATATTGCCTCAACTGTGTTCTCACTAGAGATAATGCCTCAACTTCATTCTCACCGGAGATTATGTCTCAACTGTGTTCTCACTGGAGATAATGCCTCAATTGTGTTCTTAAGAGAGAAGAGAGATAATGCCTGAGTTATGTACTTACCAGAGATATTGCTACAATTGTGTTCTCGTCAGATATAATGCTTCAATTGTGTTCTCAAGAGAGATAATGCCTCAACTGAGTTCTCACCAGAGATAATGCCTCAACTGTCTTCTCACTAGAAATAATTCTTCAACTGTGTTCTCAAAAGAGATAATGCCTCAGCTGTGGTCTTACCAGAGATAATGCCATAACTGAGTTTTCACCAGAGATAATGCCTCATATGTTTTTTCAGACGAGATAATGCCTCAACTGTGTTCTCACCAAAGATAATGCCTCAAATGTGTTCTAACCAGAAATAATACCTCAACTATTTTCTCATAAAAAGATAATGCCTCAACTGTTTTCTCACCAGATATAATATCTCAACTGTGTTCTCACCAGAGATAATGCCTCAACTGTGTTCTCAAGAGAGATAATGCCTCAGCTGAGTTCTCACCAGAGATAAATCCTCAACTTTGTTCTCACCAGAGATAATGCCCCAAGTGTGTTCTAAAGAGATATAATGCCTCCGTTGAGTTCTCACCAGATATAATGCTTCCACTGTTTTCCCATCAGAGATAATGCTTCAGTTATGTTCTCACCAGAGATAATGCCACAACTGTGCTCTCATTAGAGATAATGTATCAACAGTGATCTCAGGAGAGAATATGCCTAAACAGTGTTCTAAAGAGAAATAATACCATAACTGTGTTTTCCCATAAGATAATGTCTCAACTGCGCTCTCACCGGAGATAATGCAACAACAGTGTTCTCGCAAGAGAAAATACCTCAACTGTGTTCTCACCAGAGTTAATGCCTCAACTGCCTTTTCTAGATAGATAATGCCACAATTGCGTTCTTACTAGAGATAATGCCACAACTGTGTTCTCACAAGAGATAATGCCTTAACTGTGTTTTCACCAGAGATAGTGCCTCATTTGTGTTTTCACGAGAGATAATGCCACAACTGTGTTCTCACAAGAGATAATGCCTTAACTGTGTTTTCACCAGAGATAGTGCCTCATTTGTGTTCTCACGAGAGATAATGCTACAACTGTGTTCTCCCAATTTTTAATGCTTCAACTGTGTTCTCCCGATAGATAATGACTCAAATGTGTTTTGACCAGAGAAAATGCCTCAACAGTTTTCTCACCAGAGATATTGCCTCCACTGTGTTCTCACCAGAGATAATACCTTCACTGTGTTCTCAAGAGAGGTAATGCCTCAGCTGTGTTCTTACCAGAGGTAAAGCCTCAACTTTGTTCTCACCAGAGATAATGCCTAAAAAAGTGTTCTCACTAGAGATAATTGCACAACTGTGCTCTCACTAGAGATAATGTAACAACTGTGCTCTCACTAGAGATAATGCCACAACTGTGTTCTCACAGGAGATAATGCCTCAACTGTGTTTTTTAACAGAGATAATGCCTTAACTGTGTTTTCACCAGAGATAGTGCCTCATTTGTGTTCTCACGAGAGATAATGCTACAACTGTGTTCTCCCAATATATAATGCTTCAACTGTGTTCTCCCGATAGATAATGACTCAAATGTGTTTTGACCAGAGAAAATGCCTCAACAGTTTTCTCACCAGAGATATTGTCTCCACTGTGTTCTCACCAGAGACAATTCCTCAATTGTGTTCTCTGGAGAGATAATGCCTCAACTGTGTTCTCACCAGAGATAATGCATCCACTGTGTTATCACCAGAGATAATGCCACAACTGTGTTCTCACCAGAGTTAATGCCTCAACTGTGTTCTCAAGGGAGATTATGCCTCAACTGTGTTCTCTCCAGAGATAATGCATCCACTGTGTTCTCACCAGAGGCAATGCCACAACTGTGCTCTCACCAGAGATAATGACACAACTGTGTTCTCCAGAGAGATAATGCCTCAACTGTGTTCTCACGAGAGATAATGCTTCAACTATGTTCTCAGAAGAGGTAATGCCTCAACTGAGTTCTCAGATAACACAGATAATGCCTCAACTGTGTTCTCACCAGAGGTAATGCCCCCACTGTGTTCTCACCAGAGATAATTCGTCTAATGTGTTCTCAGGAGAGATGTTGCCTCGACTGTGTTCCTACAAGATATAACGTCTCAACTGTGTTTTCTCCGGAGATAATGCCACAAGTATTCTTTCCACAGATAATGCCACAACTGTATTCTTGCCACAGATAATGCCTCAAATTTGTTCTCACCAGAAATAATGCCTCAATGGTGTTCTTACAAGAGATAATGCCTCAACTGTATTCTCAAGAGAGATAATGTCACAACTGTGTTGTCACCAGAGATAATGCCACGACTGTGTTCTCACCAGAGATAAATCCTAAATTGTATTCTCAGGAGGGATAATGCCTCAACTGTGTTCTCACCAAAGATAATGCTTCAACTGAGTTCACACCAGAGATAAGGCCTCAACTATGGTCTCACAGGAGAAAAGACCAAAACTGGGTTTTTACCAGAGATAATGCCTCATCTGTGTTCTCACCATAGATAATGCGTCAAGTGTGTTCTTACCATATAATACCTCAACTGTGTTCTCATTTGAGATAATGCCTCAACTGTGTTCTGAAGAGAGATAAGGTCTCAACTGTGTTTTCAAAAGAGATAATGCATCAACTGTGTTCTCACCACAGATAATTCTTCAAATGTGTCCTCACCAAAGAAAATGCCAACTCCTGTTATCTCATCAAAGACAATGCCTCAACTGAGTTTTCAAAAGAGATTATGCCTCAACTGTGTTCTCACCAGAGATAATGCCTCAACTGTGCTCTCAAAAGAGATAAGGCAACAACTGTGTTCTCAACACAGATAATGCCTCAACTGTGTTCTCACCAGAGATATTGCCACAACTGTGTTTTCTTCAGAGTTAATTCCTCAACTGTGTTCTCAAGAGAGATAATGCCGCAATTGTGTTCTCACCAGAGATAATGCAAAAACTGTGTTCTCAAGAGAGATTATGCTTCAACTGTATTAACGTGAGAGATAATGCCTCAAGTGTGTTCTCACCAGAGAAAATACCAAAACTGTGTTTTCTTCAGAGATAATGCCTCGACTGCGTTCTCACTAGAGATAATGCCTCAACTGTATTCTCGTGAGAGATAATGCCTCAAGTGTGTTCTCACCAGAGATAATGCAACAACTGTGTTTTCTTCAGAGATAATGCCTGAACTGCGTCTTACTAGAGATAATGCCTCAACTGTGTTCTCACCAGAGATATTGCCTCATCTTTTCATCTGTCTTCTCACCAGATATAATTCCATAACTGTGTTCTCACCAGAGATAATGCCTCAACTGTTTTCTCAGGCGAGATAATGCCTCAACTGTTTTCTCACCAGAGATAATGCCTTAACTGTGTTTTCAACAGATATAATGCTTCAACTGTGTTCATACAAAATATAATGCCTTATCTGTGTTTTTAAGAGATAATGCCTCAACTGAGTTCTCACCAGAGATAATCCCTCAACTGTGTTCTCACCTGAGATAATACCTCAACTGTGTTTTCAAGTGAGATAATGCCTCAGCTGTGTTCTCATCAGATATAAAGCCTCATTTTTGTTCTTACCAGAGATAATGCCTCAACTAAGATCTCAATAGATATATTGTCTCAATTGAGTTCTTACCAGAGATAATGCTTCCACTGTGTTCCCATCAAAGATAATGCCTCAAACGTGTTCTCATTAGTGAAAATGGCACAACTGTGCTCTCACTAGAGATTATGAAACAACTGTGTTCACAAGAGATAATGCCTAAACTGAGTTCTCAGGAGAAATAATGCCACAACTGTGTTTCCCCCAGAGATAATGTCTTAACTGCGTTCTCACTAGAAGATAATGCAACAACTGTGTTCTCACAAGAGATAATACCTTAACTGTCTTTTCAACAGAGATAATGCCCCAACTGTGTTCTCACCAGAGATAATTCCTCAACTGTGTTCTCACCAGAGACAAAGGCTCAACTGTCTTCTCAAGAGAGATAATGCCTCAACTGTGTTCTCACCAGAGATAATGCCTCAACTGTGTTCTCAAGGAGATTATGCCTCAACTGTGTTCTCACCACAGATAAAGCCTAAACTGTGTTCTCACGTGAGATAATGTCACAACTGTGTTCTCACAAGAGATAATACCTTAACTGTCTTTTCAACAGAGATAATGCCCCAACTGTGTTCTCACCAGAGATAATTCCTCAACTGTGTTCTCACCAGAGACAAAGCCTCAACTGTCTTCTCACCAGAGATAATGCCACAACTGTGTTCTCATCAGAGATAATGCCTCAACTGTGTTCTCAAGGAGATTATGCCTCAACTGTGTTCTCACCACAGATAATGCCTAAACTGTGTTCTCACCAAAGATAATGCAACAACTGTGTTTCCAAGAGAGATAATGCTTCAACTGTGTTTTCACCAGAGAAAATGCCATAACTGTTTTCTCACCACAGATAATGCCTGAAATGTGTGCTCACCAGAGATAATGCTACCTCTGTGTTCTCAGGCGAGATAATGCTTCATCCATGTTCTCACTAGAGATAATGCCTCAAATATGTTCACACCAGAAATATTGCCTCAACTGTGTTCTCATCAGAGATAATGCTTCAACCGTGTTCTCAAGAGATATAATGCCTCAACTGTGTTCTCACCTAAGATAATGTGTTACGATATATTGTATCGTGTTATTTCGTCGCATAAAGGCACAGTTATTTATTAGTAATACGTTCATTATTACAGGAAGAACGAGGTTAACAACCATGGAGGTCGTTAACTGTCAGCACGGTATGGCTCGTCCGGTGGCGGGAATTTGTTAGCCAATCAGAACCACCGGGCGAGGTAACGTGTGCTGGCCGGAGCATGTGGAGAGAGAGACCTCTACTCCCCTCCATTCAGTCAACATGCTGTCGTCACTTTCGGATGTTTGACCAACTGACCCAACTGTTCCAGTGTGCTCCACTCTCACCAAAGGAAACGGACGTGAGGACCTAGCGGCATGGTAAACGTCTCTGAGGTCGTGGAAGGCACCGTCATTGATAGTTAGAGGCGTTGAGGTAACACACAGTGTCCGAATAGTGGTCCTAATTACGGACAAGTGGATGATCTATATGTGGGAAGAACAATCGGACAAGAGACGACCATTTCATGGTCACAGTCTCTTTCTATATTTATATATAACTGTACTTATGCACAATGCCTTAATATATATACATGTAATATATTGTATATAATGTGGATCGAGATATATCTGAATATATCCATGATGAAGTTTTTATACTAACTTATTTCTTGTCCTTGGTCAGACCTCAGTACAGTGTGTCGCACCTGACAATAGGTCCGGCTGAGGCTGACACCTGATCAAATTTATGTACACCGTTATATTACAACGAAACAAAAGATACACTCAGAACAAACCTAAATTAAATGTGTTGGGTTGTCGACAGTTCGATCCCAACAAATGCCTCAACTGTCTTCTCTCCAGAGATAATGCCACCAATGTGTTCTCACCAGATATAATTCCTCAACTGTGTTCTCATGAGAGATAATGCCTCAACTGTGTTCTCACCAGAGATAATGCCTCAACTGTGATCTCACAAGAGATTATGCCTCAACTGTGTTCACACCAGAGATAAGGCCTTAACTATGGTCTCACAAGACACAATGCCTCAACTGTGATTGTCAGGGGACATATTTTCCCTGCTCTCTCGTGCACTGAATTGAGTACGAAATTGCATAGTGCACCGGTGATGTGCACGGTGATTCAACTTTCTGAATATAACTTTTCCACAGTCGTGTT
This sequence comes from Procambarus clarkii, assembly GCF_040958095.1. Taxonomy (NCBI): domain Eukaryota; kingdom Metazoa; phylum Arthropoda; class Malacostraca; order Decapoda; family Cambaridae; genus Procambarus; species Procambarus clarkii. The sequence goes on along the minus strand of NC_091170.1, from coordinate 4,107,284 downwards.
GGGTGTCGTTGGACAGCCCGTGACATTTGCTAGCCATTGATGTCATTCTGATCGCTGTATCAGGTCTGTGAAGGAAATTACAGGAGGGAGTTGATTTCAGGGAATTTTTGTACCTGTCAAGTGTAGAGAGGGAGGTATGGGGGGGTTAACGGCCGTAGACCACCCCCCCAATCACGTGTCCACCTCGTGTGAGGGGGGGTAGCGTCATGGGGCAGGTGCGGGATTGGCTGAGGGCCTGGGCCTCAGAAATGCTGAACCGTGATTGGCCAAGACGCTGAGGGGTACCGCATGGGTACCTCCAGGCATGATATTGGCGGGAAGACATTCTTACCTTGGACGTTGCACCCTGACGACGTGTTTCCCGTGCTAGGCCAAGCATCGGGAAATACCGCCTACAACGTTACTAAAGTCACGCCAACATCTTGCTATCTTTCCGTGTGCCGTGCGTAAGAATCCGGTAAGCGGAAAGGGGCCTGTATCGAGCCGTGTGAACTTGTCATCTAGCCGCGTAATTGTGGGACGCCATCTTAGAGGAGCTGGACTGAGTGAGGCGTTAATTATCGGGCTACAAAAACGACATCCGCCGTCGATCGTATCTGTGCTTGAAGATACTGCTGGGAGACGTGCCAGAAAAAGGTTTCAGTGTTATGAGAGAAACCTTAAATGTTATAATTCTGAGGAACAGTGAAGGACTCTCTCGGGTCTCGTGTACCGTCGTAACACCGTGTACGGTCGTATCCTGGGGTACCGTGTCAAGTGGAAGGGGCGTGGTACCGCATCCCTGCTGTTGTGCGCAACCTTGGCTGCCTGTGCCGGTGTGTCTGCGCCATCCTGGTCTCTCTGTGTGTGTAGAGCTAACACCCCGTGGTCTAGGACCCTGTGCTCCACCTGACCACGTGTAGGAAGTGAGGACGCCTACGTCATCATCCAGCAGCAGCAGTGGGAGTGTGATTGACGTGTATGTGTGAGTGAAAGAGGGGCCCCACATCATTAATGTAAGTACACTGTTTCTGTTTGGGTAATAAAACTCTGAAGCTGGGTTCGCCCCCAGTGTCCGTCTGTCCTCTGTCCCTGGGACCACCTGGGGAGGTGAATGGGAATTGGAGACGTGTGAGTCTACCCTGTTTGTCATCAAGTTGAGGATTGGGCCCAACTGTGATTTATGACGTGTGTGAAGACACCTAGTGACACATTCAGAGGTAAAGTGAGTTATTTACTTCTATGTTATTTTTCTATGTGTCGTGTATGTATTCGCTGTAATTTGATTCCCTTTTTCAGCAGTGAAAAGTGGTAACAGGGAGATTTCCCTTGGTTATATATACTTTACTGTTGTGTTGTGGTAAAGTGTGAATTATTGGTGGATAATTTACTGGGGGAAGTCATTTACAAGTTTTGCCGTGAGTGGCAAGGATGTACTGTGTTGTACCGTGTGTAAACCGTAGACAAGTTTGACCTCGGTGGAAGGCGTTGTGTACTGTGAAGGATTCCGTGAGAATTAGAGTCAGTTAACGCCACCGGGGGTCACGATTTACTTAACGAGGTCACTTGTTCGTTGAACATTGTTGTGATTAACGTAGGGACGTGTAAAGGCAACAGTTTCAGTGAAGTTCACGCAGTGGAGGAATTGTCAAGTGAAGACTAACGTAGTGTTAACGATTTAACGAGCTGTCATTAATTGAGTAATTAACGTAAGGGGTTGACGGTCTGCTATGATCGGAGTCAATTAAGCTGTTGTAATTCGTTGGACTGATCAGCTCTGTCGGCGGACAGAGTGATTAAGCACTCGTAGCTAATTAAAGATAATTAGTAATCGCCACTTAGTGAATTCACCAGGTGTTGATGTTGTTGTTTACACGGAGTATTGGAACATTGTGTGTGGTACAGTAGTCTACCCTCGTTAAGGAAATCTTGTCGTAAGACCGGAAGTGAACTGTCAGTTAAGAGACAGTAGGCTTTATCAATACTCGTCTGTATTAATAGGCTGTTGTATTCAGTAATTAATTGGGAATTACTCACCGAATGCTTGACTTTCAAGTTGATGTAATTAATTGATTTACGAGTTATTGATGCCATTTAAGTGTCGTTGAGACACGTGTGTGTTAACGTAATTGTTTAAATTCAATTAGAGTAACTTTTGTTTTGTTTGTCCTGAGAGACAAGTGTTAACGTAAGATTTTTTATATAAGGGGTTATCATTCTTGGATTAACCGCCTTGTTACTTGGTACCTCGTTGTGGGCAGCGAGCGCCAGTCAAGTTTTGTGATTATAGTATTGGTCACCGTGAAGCCGTGACAATATTGATTGCAAGCTTGCGTCACCAGTGGGCACCACTGTGTTCAGTTAGTGTCATTGTTCAGTCAGCGACGACGGGATAAGGATACCGTGGGTCCATCAGGCTGTTGATTAGCTGTTCTTTAATGTGCCACTGGAGTGACAGTAAAGTAACGTAAATTCACTGTGTAGTAGTTTTAGTTCTTGTTTTGTGAATAAATTGTTTTGTTATAGAAAACGGTCGTTTACGTCAAACCTTCCAATATTACTGCCCCACATTTCATGTTCTGCAACGCTTTGCCTGCTTATGTTCATATCAAGTCTGTATCTAAAGCTCGAGTCCATTGCACAGCACCACACTTCTATAAATAAGAAGTGAGAATCCGTCGGCTACCCTTTATTAGTTGTCAACTAGGAGGAGCCAGCGACCTAAGTGACAGGTGTTACCCGTGTGGTTTCACCTGGCGGTTTGCTCCCGCGATCCTATGATCTTAGGCTTTAAGATTAAATATCTGCCACTGGCAGCTCTTGCTGTTTAAGGTCTGCCTCTCTTGCGAGGTAGTTGCGATTAACGTAACATCAATAGGACTTAATTCTTTTGATAACCTGTCAAAGAAAAAAAAATCTCACAGTGATCTCACCAGAAATTATGCCTCAACTGTGTTCACACCAGAGATAAGGCCTTAACTATGGTCTCACAAGACACAATGCCACACCTGGGTTCTTTCCAGAAATAACACCTAAACTGTGTTCTAAATAAAGATAATGCCTCAGCTGTGTTTTCCCAAGAGATAATGCCTCATCTGTGTTTTCCCAAGAGATAATGCTCATCTGTGTTTTCCCAAGAGATAATGCCTCATCTGTGTTTTCCCAAGAGATAATGCCTCATCTGTGTTGTCAAGAGAGAGATAATGCCTCAACTGTGTTCTCAACATAGAAAATGCCTCAACTGTGTTCACACCATATAGTGCCTCAACTGTGTTTTCACCATAGATAATGCCTCAACTGAGTTCTCACTATAGATAGTGCCTCAATTGTGTTCTGACTAGAGAAAATGTCTCAACTGTTATATTTAGAGAGGTTATGCCTAAACTGTGTTCTCACCAGAGACAAAGCCTCAACTGACATCTCAAGAGAGATAACGCTTCAATAATGCTTCATATATGTTCTCACCAGAGATAATGCCACAACTGTGATCTCACCAGAGATAATGCCTCAACTGTGTTCTTACTAGAGATAATGACTCAAATATGTTCTTAGTAGAAATAATGCATCAACTGTGTTCTCACCAGTGATAATGCCCCAACCATGTTCTCACCAGAGAAAATGCCACAACTTTGTTCTCACCAGAGATAATATTACCACTGTGTTCTCACCAGAAATAATTCGTCAACTGTGTTCTCAGGAGAGATAATGCCTCGACTGTGTTCCTACAAGATATAATGCCTAAACTGTGTTTTCTCCAGAGATAATGCCACAACTGTGTTCTTACCGCAGGTAATGCCTCAAATGTGTTCTCACCAGAAATAATGCCTCAATTGTGTTCTGAGGAGAAATAATGCCACAACTGTGTTCTCACCAAAGATTATGCCACAACTGTGTTCTCACCAGAGATTATTCCTCAACTGTGTTCTCAGGAGGGATAATGTCTCAACTGTGTTCTCACCAGAGATAATGCTTCAACTGTGTTCTCACCAGAGATAAGGTCTCAACTGGGTTCTTAACAGAGATAAGGCCTCAACTATGGTCTCACAAGAGCTAAGACCGCAACTGGGTTCTTACCAGAGATAATGCCTAAACTGTGTTTTAAATAAAGATAATGCCTCATCTGTTTTCTCATAAGAGATAATGCCTCATCTGTGTTGTCAGAAGAGATAATGCTTCAACTGTGTTCTCACCATAGATAATGCCTCAAGTGTGTTCTTATCATATAATGCCTCATCTGTGTTCTCATTAGAGATATTGCCTCAAGTGCGTTCTGAAGAGAGATAATGTTTCAGCTGTGTTTTCAAAACAGATAATGCCACAACTGTGTTCTCACCGCAGATAATTCCTCAAATGTGTTCTCACCAGAGATAATGCCACAACTGTGATCTCACCAGAGATAATGCCTCAATTGTGATCTCACCAAAGACAATGCCTCAACTGAGTTCTCAAAAGAGATTATGCCTCAACTGTGTTCTCACCAGAGATAATGCCTCAACTGTGCGCTCAAAAGAGATAATGTCACAACTGTGTTCTCAGCACAGATAATGCCTCAACTGTGTTCTCACCAGAGTTATTGCCTCAACTGTGTTCTCACCAGAGATATTGCCTCAACTGTGTTCTCACCAGAGATAATGCCTTAACTGTGTTCTCAGAGAGATTATGCCTCAACTGTGTTCTCCACACAGATAATGCCTAAAACTGTGTTCTCACAAGATATATTGTCACAACTGTGTTTTCATCAAAGATAATGCAACAACTGTGTTCTCAAGAGAGATAATGCCACAACTGTTTTCTCACCAAAGATTATGCCACAACTGTGTTCTCACCACAGATAATGCCTAAACTGTGTTCTAAATAAAGATAATGCCTCACCTGTGTTCTCAAAAGAGATTATGCCACATCTGTGTTGTCAAGAGATAATACCTTTACTGTGTTCTCACCATAGATAGTGCCTCAACTGTATTCTCACCATATAATGCCTCAACTGTGTTCTCACCAGAGAAAATTCCTGAACTGTGTTCTCACCAGAGACAAAGCCTCGACTGTTTTCTCGAGATATAATGCCTCAAATGTTTTCTCGAGATATAATGCCTCAAATGTTTTCTCGAGATATAATGCCTCAACTGTGTTCTCACCAGAGATATTTCCTCAACTGTGTTCTCACCAGAGATATTGCCTCAACTGTGTTCACACCAGAGATATTGCCCCAACCGTGTTCTCAAGAGAGATAATGCCACAACTGTTTTCTCACCAAAGATAATGCCACAACTGTTTTCTCACCAAAGATAATGCCACAACTGTCTTCTCACCAGAGATATTATCTCAACTGCGTTCTCACCAGAGATAATGCCCCAACTGTGTTCTCACCACAGTTATTGCCTCAACTGCGTTCTCTAGAGATAATGCCTCAACTGTGTTCTCACCAGAGATATTGCCTCATCTCCTCATCTGTCTTCTCACCTGAGATAAATTCATAACTGTGCTCTCACCAGAGATAATGCCTCAACTGTTTTCTCATGCGAGATAATGCCTTAACTGTTTTCTAAGGAAATATAATGCCTCAACTGTCTTCTCACCTGAGATAATGCCTTAACTGTGTTTTCGCCAAATATAATGCCTCAACTGTGTTCTCAGGAGAGATAATGCCACAACTGTGATCTCACCAAAGATAATGCCACAATTGTGTTTTCAAGAGAGATAATGCCACAACTCAGTTCTCAGTAAAGATAATGCCTAAACTGTTTTCTCACCAGAGATAATGACACAACTGTGTTCTCACCACAGATAATGCTTCAAATGTTTTCTCACCAGAGATAGTCCTTCAACTGTGATATCACCAGAGATAATGCCTCAACTGTGTTTTCAAGGGAGATAATGCCTCTACTCTGTTCTCAGGAGAGATTATGCCATAACTGTGTTCTCACTAGAGATTTTGCCTCAACTGTGTTCTCACCAGAGATTATGCCACAACTGTGTTTTCTTCAGAGATAATGCCTCAACTGTGTTCTCACCAGATATTATGCCACAACTGTGTTTTCTTCAGAGATAATGCCTCAACAATGATCTGAAGAGAGATAATCACACAATTGTGTTCTCACCAGAGATAATGCTTCAGCTGTGTTCTCAGGAGATATAATGCTTCAGCTGTGTTCTCAGGAGAGATACTGCCTCAACTGTGATCCCACCAGAGATGATGCCTCAACTGTGTTCTCACCAAAGACAATGCCTCAACTGAGTTCTCAAAAGAGATAATGTCACAACTGTCTTCTCGCCAGAGATAATGCCAAAACTGTATTTTAACCAGAGATAATGCCACAATATCACAGCAGAGATATTGCCTCCACTGTGGATTTACCAGAAATAAAGCCTCAACTGTGTACTCACCAGAGATAATGCCTCAACTTTGTTCTCAGGAGGGATAATACCTCAACTGTGTTTTCACCAGAGATAAGGCCTCAACTATGGCGTCACAAGAGAAAAGATCACAACTGGGTTCTTACCACAGCTAATGCCTAAACTGTGTTAAAATAAAGATAATGCCTCATCTGTTTTCTCACAAGAGATAATGCCGCATCTGTGTTGTCAGGAGAGATATTGCCTCAAGTGTGTTCTCACCATAGATAATGCCTCAAGTATGTTCTCACCATATAATGCCTCAACTTTGTTCTCATTAGAAATAATGCCTCAACTGTGTTCTCAAGAGAGATAACGTCTCAGCTGTGTTTTCACCAGAGTTAATTTCACAACTGTGTTCTCACCACAGATAATGCCTCAAATGTGTTCTCACCAGAGATAATGCCACAACTGTGATCCCACCAGAGATGATGCCTCAACTGTGTTCTCACCAAAGACAATGCCTCAACTGAGTTCTCAAAAGAGATAATGTCACAACTGTCTTCTCGCCAGAGATAATGCCACAACTGTATTTTAACCAGAGATAATGCCTCAAAAGCGTTCTCACTAGAAATCATGCCAAAACTGTGTTCTCAGCAGAGATAATGCCTCAATTGTGTTCTCACCACAGATAATACCACAACTGTGTTTTCTTCAGAGATAATTCCTCAACTGTGTTCTCAAGAGAGATAATGCAACAATTGTGTTCTCACCAGAGATAATGCCTTAACTGTTTTCTCAGAGGAGATAATGCCTTAAATGTGTTCTCAGGAGAGATAATTCCTCAACTATGCTCTCACCAGAGATAATGCCTCAACTGTGTTCCCACCAGAGATAATGCTCGAAATGTGTTCTCACCAGCGATAATGCCTCTACTGTGTGCTCAAGAAGGATAATGCCAAAACTGTATTCTCACCAGAGATTATTCCTCAACTGTGTTCTCACCAGAGATAATGCCTCAAATGTGTTCTCACCAGAAATAATGCCACAAACATGTTTTCAGGAGAGATAATGCCTGAACTGTGTTCTCATCAGAGATAATCCCAAAACTGCGTTCTCACCATAGATAAAGCCTCAACTGTTTTCATACCATAGATAATGCCTCAAGTGTATTCTCACCATATAACGCCTCAAATGTGTTCTCATTAGAGATAATGCCTCAACTGTGTTCTCAAGAGAGATAATGTCTCAGCTGTGTTTTCACCAGACATAATGCCACAACTGTGTTCTCACCACAGATAATGCCTCAACTGTGTTCTCACCAAAGACAATGGCTCAACTGAGTTCTCAAAAGAGATAATGCCACAACTGTATTCTATCCAGAGATAATGCCTCAAAAGCGTTTTAACTCGAAATTATGCCTCAACTGTGTTCTTACCAGAGATAATGCCTCAACTGTTTTTTTACTAGAGATAATGTCTCAACTGTGTTCTCACCAGAGATAATGTCACACCTGTGTTCTCACCTGAGATAATGCCTCAACTGTGATCTCAAGCGAGATAATGCCACAACTGTGTTCTCACCAGTGAATTGCCTCAACTGTGTTCTCACCAGTGAATTGCCTCAACTGTGTTCTCACCAGAGATAATGCAACAACTGTATTTTCTTCAGAGATAATGCCTAAACTTTGTTCTGAAGAGAGATAATGCCTCATCTGTGTACTCAAAAGAGATAATGCCTCAACTGTGTTCTCAAAAGAAATAATGCCTCAACTGTGTTCTCATCAGAAATAATGCCACAACTGTTTTCTTCAGATATAATGCCTCAACTGTGTTCTCACCCGATATAATGCCACAATTGTTTTCTCTCTAGAGATAATGGCTCAACTGTGTTCTCAAGAGAGATAATGCCTCAACTGTGTTCACACTAGGGATAATGCCTCAACTGTGGTCTCACCAGAGATAATGCCACAACTGGGTTCTCATCAGAGATAATACATCAACTGTTTTCCCAAGAGAGATAATGCCTCAACTGTGTTCTCACCAGAGAAAATGCCTTAAATATTTTCTCGCCAGATATAATGTCTTAAATGTATTTTTAAGAGATAAAGTATCAACTGTGGTCTCACTATATATAATGCCACAGCTGTGTTTACACTAGAGTTAAAGTCTCAACTGTGTTCTCAAGAGAGATAATGTCTCAACTATGTTCTCATCAGAGATAATGCCTCATCTGTGTACCGAAGAGAGATAATGCCTTCACTGTGGTCTCTAGGGAGATAATGCCACAACTGTGTTCTCAAAAGCAATAATGCCGCAAATGTGTTCTCGCCAGAGATATTGCCTCAAGAGTGTTGTCACCAGAGATAATGCGTCAACTGTGTTTTCATGAGAGATAAAGCCACAATTGAAATCTCACCATAAATAATGCCTCAACTTTGTTCTTAAGTAAGATAATGCCTCAACTGTGTTCTCAAGAGAGATAATGCCTCAACTGTTTTCTCACCAGAGATAATGCCTCAACTGTGTTCTCACCCAGAGATAATGCCTCAACTGTGATCTCAAACGAGGTAATGCATCAACTGTGTTCTAACCAGAGATAATGCCTCCACTGTGTTCTAAAGAGAAATAACCCTGCAACTGTTTTCTCACCAGAGATAATGCCTCTATTGTGTTCTAAAGAGAAATAACCGTAAAACTGTTTTCTCACCAGAGACAATGCATCGACTATGTTCTCACCAGAGATAATGTCACTACTGTATTTTCTCCAGAACTAATGCCTCAGAACTGTGGCATTAGAACTGTGGCAGAACTTTCTTAAGAACTGTGTTCTCAAGAAAGATAATGCCTCAAATGTCTTCTGAAGAGAGATAAGGCCTCAACTGAGTTCTCACTAGAGATAATGCTTCAACTGTGTTAATACCAGGGATAATGACTCAACTGTGGTCTCACAAGAGATAAGGCCTCAACTCTGTTCTAACCATAGATAGTGCCTCAAATGTATTCTCAAAAGAGATAATGTCTCAACTGTGATCTCACCAGAGATAATGCCTCAACTAAGTTCTTAAGAGAGATAATGCCTCAACTGTGTTCTCACCAGAGATAATGCCTCAACTGTGTACTCACCAGGTATATTGCCTCAACTGTGCTCTCAAGAGAGATAATGCCTCAGCTGTTTTCTCACCAGAGATAATGATTTCACTGTGTTCTCGTCAAAAATATTGCCTCAACTGAGTTCTCAAAGGAGATAATGCCTCAAGTTTGTTCTCACTAAAGATAATTCCTGAACTGTGTTCCCACCAGAGATAATGCTCCAAATGTGTTCTCACCAGAGATAATGCCAAATTTGTGTTATAACCAGAGATATTGCCTAAACTGTGTTCTCACCAGAGATAATTTCTCAACTGTGTTCTCAAGAAAGATAATGCACCAATTGTGTTCTCACCAGAAAAATGCCTCAAATGTGTTCTCAAGAGAGATAATGCAACAATTGTGATCTCACCAGAAAAAATGCCTCAACTGTATTCTCATTAGAGATAATGCCTCAACTGTGTTCTGAAGAGAAATAACGTCTCAACAGTGGTCTCAACGAGAGTTAATGCCTCATCTGTGTTCTCATTATAGATAATGCCTTAACTGTGTTCACACCAGAGATAATGCTTCAAATGTGTTCTCTAGAGAGATAATGCCTCAGCTGTGTTCTCACCAGAGATAATGATTCAACTGTGTTCTCGCCAGAGATAATGCCTCAACTGAGTTCTCAGGAGTGATAATGCCTCAGATGTGTTCTCACCACAGATACTGATTCAGCTGTGTACTTGCCAGAGAAAATGCCTCAACTGAGTTCTCATGAGAGATAATGCCTCTACTGTGTTCTCACCAGAGATAATGCCTCAAACGTGTTCTAATGCCTCAATTGTGTTATCACCAGAGATAAGGCCTCAATTGTGTTCTCACCAGAGATAATGCCTCAATTGTGTACTCACCAGAGATAATGCCTCAACTGTGTTTTCAAGGGAAATAATGCCTCAACTGTGTTCTCATCAGAAATAATGCCACAACTGTTTTCTTCAGATATAATGCCTCAACTGTGTTCTCACCCGATATAATGCCACAATTGTTTTCTCTCTAGAGATAATGGCTCAACTGTGTTCTCAAGAGAGATAATGCCTCAACTGTGTTCACACTAGGGATAATGCCTCAACTGTGGTCTCACCAGAGATAATGCCACAACTGGGTTCTCATCAGAGATAATACATCAACTGTTTTCCCAAGAGAGATAATGCCTCAACTGTGTTCTCACCAGAGAAAATGCCTTAAATATTTTCTCGCCAGATATAATGCCTTAAATGTATTTCTAAGAGATAAAGTATCAACTGTGGTCTCACTATATATAATGCCACAGCTGTGTTTACACCAGAGTTAAAGTCTCAACTGTGTTCTCAAGAGAGATAATGTCTCAACTATGTTCTCATCAGAGATAATGCCTCATCTGTGTACCGAAGAGAGATAATGCCTTCACTGTGGTCTCTAGGGAGATAATGCCACAACTGTGTTCTCAAAAGCAATAATGCCGCAAATGTGTTCTCGCCAGAGATATTGCCTCAAGAGTGTTGTCACCAGAGATAATGCGTCAACTGTGTTTTCATGAGAGATAAAGCCACAATTGAAATCTCACCATAAATAATGCCTCAACTTTGTTCTTAAGTGAGATAATGCCTCAACTGTGTTCTCAAGAGAGATAATGCCTCAACTGTTTTCTCACCAGAGATAATGCCTCAACTGTGTTCTCACCCAGAGATAATGCCTCAACTGTGATCTCAAACGAGGTAATGCATCAACTGTGTTCTAACCAGAGATAATGCCTCCACTGTGTTCTAAAGAGAAATAACCCTGCAACTGTTTTCTCACCAGAGATAATGCCTCTATTGTGTTCTAAAGAGAAATAACCGCAAAACTGTTTTCTCACCAGAGGCAATGCATCGACTATGTTCTCACCAGAGATAATGTCACTACTGTATTTTCTCCAGAACTAATGCCTCAGAACTGTGGCATTAGAACTGTGGCATTAGAACTGTGGCAGAACTTTCTTGAGAACTGTGTTCTCAAGAAAGATAATGCCTCAAATGTCTTCTGAAGAGAGATAAGGCCTCAACTGAGTTCTCACTAGAGATAATGCTTCAACTGTGTTAATACCAGGGATAATGACTCAACTGTGGTCTCACAAGAGATAAGGCCTCAACTCTGTTCTAACCATAGATAGTGCCTCAAATGTGTTCTCAAAAGAGATAATGTCTCAACTGTGATCTCACCAGAGATAATGCCTCAACTAAGTTCTTAAGAGAGATAATGCCTCAACTGTGTTCTCACCAGAGATAATGCCTCAACTGTGTACTCACCAGGTATATTGCCTCAACTGTGCTCTCAAGAGAGATAATGCCTCAGCTGTTTTCTCACCAGAGATAATGATTTCACTGTGTTCTCGTCAAAAATATTGCCTCAACTGAGTTCTGAAAGGAGATAATGCCTCAAGTTTGCTCTCACTAAAGATAATTCCTGAACTGTGTTCCCACCAGAGATAATGCTCCAAATGTGTTCTCACCAGAGATCATGCCAAATTTGTGTTATCACCAGAGATATTGCCTAAACTGTGTTCTCACCAGAGATAATTTCTCAACTGTGTTCTCAAGAAAGATAATGCAACAATTGTGTTCTCACCAGAAAAATGCCTCAACTGTGTTCTCACCAGAAAAATGCCTCAACTGTGTTCTCAAGAGAGATAATGCAACAATTGTGATCTCACCAGAAAAAATGCCTCAACTGTATTCTCATTAGAGATAATGCCTCAACTGTGTTCTGAAGAGAAATAACGTCTCAACAGTGGTCTCAACGAGAGTTAATGCCTCATCTGTGTTCTCATTATAGATAATGCCTTAACTGTGTTCACACCAGAGATAATGCTTCAAATGTGTTCTCTAGAGAGATAATGCCTCAGCTGTGTTCTCACCAGAGATAATGATTCAACTGTGTTCTCGCCAGAGATAATGCCTCAACTGAGTTCTCAGGAGTGATAATGCCTCAGCTGTGTTCTCACCACAGATATTGATTCAGCTGTGTACTTGCCAGAGATAATGCCTCAACTGAGTTCTCATGAGAGATAATGCCTCTACTGTGTTCTCACCAGAGATAATGCCTCAAACGTGTTCTAATGCCTCAATTGTGTTATCACCAGAGATAAGGCCTCAATTGTGTTCTCACCAGAGATAAAGCCTCAATTGTGTTCTCACCAGAGATAATGCCTCAACTGTGTTTTCAAGGGAAATAATGCCTCAACTGTGATCTCATCATAGATAATGCTTCAACTGTGTTCTCACCAGAGATAATGCTACAACTGTGTTATCATGAGAGATATTTCTTAAACTGTGTTCCTACCAGAGATAACGCCTCAACTGTGTTTTCAAGAGAGATAATGCCTCAACAGTGTTCTCAATCGAGATAATGCCACAACTGTGTTCACACCAGATATATTGCCTCAACTGTGTTCTTACCAGAGATAATACCAAAACTGTGTTCTTACCAGAGATAATGCCAGAACTGAGTTCTCAAGAGAGGTAATGCCTCAACTGTGTTCTTATCAGAGATAATACCACAACTGTGTTATCAAGAGAGATAATGCCACATTAATCAAGAGAGATAATACCACAACTGTGTTCTCACTAGAGATATTGCTAAAACTGTGTTCTCACCAGAGATAATGTCTAAACTGTGTTTTCACCAGATTGAAGGCCTCAACTGTGTTTTCTTCAGAGATAATGCCTCAACTGTGATCTCAAGAGAGATAATGCCACAATTGTGTTCTCACCAGAAAACACAATTAAGGCATTTATCTCTAAAAACACGGTTAAAGCACTATGCTTTAACTGTGTTTTTAGAGATAATGCCTCAACTGTAGTTTCACCAGAGATAATGATTCAACTGCGTTCTTGCCAGAGATAATGCCTTAACTGAGTTCTCAAGAGAGATAACTCCTCAACTATGCTCTCTCTAGAGGTTATGTCTCAACTGTGGTCCCACCAGAGATAATGCGCGAAACGTGTTCTCACCAGCGATAAAGCCACATCTGTGTTCTCACCAGAGATAATGCCTCATATGCGTTCTCAAGACAGATAATGCCTCATCTGTGTTCTTAAGAAGGATAATGCCAGAACT